>NW_017096480.1:39651-121197 GCF_001412225.1 Nicrophorus vespilloides
GCTTGTCCACAATAGCTGGTCTCCGTGACAATGATGAACTCGATATGAAATCTGGACGAGCGAGAAAGGACGATAACAGCGAGTGCTTCAAAAAAAAAGGACGAAAAAAAACGGAAGTCTCTATGCAAACTTTTATTGGAAATGTGGAGAAAAAATCAAATACCATTTATTCTGCCGGATCAACACATCTCGTCTTCCTCGGCAGACGTGTTTAGGGGGCCAATTAGAATCCCGAATACCGCGATCGATACTTCCGTCGCTCGCAATGTCGGGAATGTAGCTCAGTGCATTGTCCTTCGAAATGTCCAATCAGCGTTTCGCGCATAATAATCCTTTTGTGTTATCCTTGCGGGTAAGTCATTAACGAGGGGTGGTGGATATTCAAATGGAAACGGCGATGTGAGTGGGCGGAATGGGAGATGAGGAATTAGCTGCGAAATGTAGTGGAAATGAATGATGCGTTTTCGGTGGGCCGATAAAGCGGAGAGGCCACCCTCTCCTATCGCGCCACACTCAACTTCCTCCGAAAAGGGAGAAGAGAGAGAGACAGAAGAAGGTCCTCCGCTATTCAGATTAACGCAAAAAGTCGTAAACATTCGACGCGGGAAAGGTAATTTCCCCGGACATCCACTTAATTTTCCACAACCTACTACGCCCCAAATAAAAATGCGTAACCTGAGATAAAAATATAACAATTTACATTTTTATAACCCTACTTTATTTTAATTCTAATTAAACCAAATAGTTACAATAAGGATTAAGTTCTACTTTTATTTCAATTAAATTAACATAACTAGTCATGAGCATTATAAATTAAGCTTACTATTATTGTTAATAGTATACGAACTACAATATATGATAAATTAGGTTAGGTTTTGTGAAAGTTTATGCTAGATTATATTCTATTATTTCAACAAGCGCAACTGGTAATGAATATTTTAGAATCACAGAACTAGTTCTGCAACTACTACAAATACAATGCAGCTGTCTGTTCCGTTTCGCTGTCATCTGGAAGAACAATAGTTGTTGGTACGCCTGTCACATGTCGTCGGTACGTCATATATTCATATCTCAAATCACGAATAGTGCAAATAAAACTGTTTTTTTTAAATAATAACCCTATATATCAAGTTGTTTTTTTACTCATTTAATTTTTATGTCAACGTTACTTATTAATTATAATTAAACGAGAAAAACATTTATAAGAAACGTTACATAATATTTTCGTCATTTTCCACATCCATAAGCTATGAATGACAGAGACATAAGAATCTGTCAGGTGTACCAACTACTACAGGCGTTTTAATTAAATTTGATGCAGTAGTTAACAGCCATTAGTTGTCATGGATGGCATTTTGTGCTGTCAAGTGTACCAACTTAAATAGATTTATATAATCAAATTTAGTCACAGTTTAGAGGAATAATTATCTATTTTATTACACACTTCGTACGACAATATTTATGTCACTTATCTATAGTGATTGCATCCGGTTAAAATGTCGCCATAATACATTGAATAACTATAAGAATTTTATAACTTATTATCATTTAATATAAATTTATTTATATTATTATTTTTTCAATGATAGTTAACATAGACATCCATGAGGCAATAAAGTAAGGACATTATTTTTCAATGTATATAAAGGTGTTGCCAGGTCGATAAGGACTTGTTCTTATAAAAAAAAAACGAGATCTTCACCTGCGCCCCGAAGCTTACAATAGTAACCCGTATTCTATTACACTAAAAGTTCGAGGTTAGCCAGAAAACGAGTCTTTCAAGAAAAGGAAAACGTGCAAAGACCGCAATGTCATATCGCCGATTCCTGCGGTTGATAACAACCTATCCAAACGCTGTGTAACAAAAAAATTGAAATGGCGTTAAAAATTAATTTAATCGAAAACTCTCCTTGTCTGCACGTACATTCTCTTCCCTCTTTTTTTTCTGTACTTCTCGGTGCGGTTTTTTTTAACCTCCTGGAGGGGCGGCATAAAGCAGGAAGCGCACAACTATCGATTTGGCGTGGGGCGGCCCGTGTGACCTTCGCAAAATCCAACCCCCGGCCAAATCCGGCAACAAAATTTACGCCGCCGCCGCCGTCCCCCTCTCGCAGCAGCAAAACCGTCGTTCTCGCCCCACCCGGAAAAGCCTTTCTCAACGCGCGGGAACGGGGGACCAAAAAAATATAGCGTATAGAAGTGAAGAGGAAAAACAACAGCGGCAGCAGCGAACGGACGAAATTTATTGGTACATAAATTGCAGGACGGTGCTTCGACAATAAAAAAAAGACGGAAATTCCCTGGACACAAATCATGTGCCTCTTCAAATAATATTTTGAAAAATGACAGTTTTCACTCACAAACAGTCAAGTAAGGATAGGTGATCGCTTTGCAAAGTATGGATTAATAGAACAAAGGCGATTTGATATAAGTCTACAAAACTGTAGAAATACACAGTATAGAATTGGACAATTTTTTGTAAGAAATTTGAAAATTTAAAAGTTACCTTCGCATTTTCAAATAATAGTGATAAATTTGTATGTTTACTTAAATGGACATTGTAGAATCACAAAAACAGAAATTTCCTAATACTTGAAAAAATAATACTGGTTTTCTACTTTCGCTAAATAGTTAAGCATGCATAAGTGATCGCTTTGCAAAATATGGATTAATAGAACAAAGGCGATTCGCTACAAGTCTACAATGCCAATCTCAGAATTTCTTAAGATACGTACACACTTTTCTTTGGAATCTTGTGACATGACTGAATACCAACTTAAATAATATTCGTCACTAATTTTGGCAAGTGTATATGCATCTTTAAATCAATACAATTGGAATTTCAATTTATTACCAGAAAACTACAATACTTTCTTAAGGTACATACACACTTGTGAAACTTGTGTCATCTTAGAGCATCCTTTCTCAACCTATGCGCCGCGAAATGACAGATGTCCACATTTATCAAATGAAAGGAACATGTTCTATTATTTGTTGTACATTTATTGATATAAACCAATATAACTAAAATGAAAAGTACAAATATAAACATAGTTGAAAAATATTTGTAACAAAATTTGTGTGTAGGCACCTTTAGAACAAATTAATTGTTGAATGTTCGAACTTTAATCACAATTAAAATATTAGTATCTCTACAAATGACTTCTCATCATCTATCAATGTTCTACAAATGATATAATATATAAATAATAAAAAAACAAAATAAATGTGTTCAGGGTAAATTGGTTTATTTCTTTTTAATCAAATTTAACATATTAATTACTTTACAAATAGTTTCTATGCACCTTTATATTAAGAAATATAGAGGTAATTAAGGAAAATTAACATAGTTTATTAAAAAAATACTACTCATAAAAAATATAAAAAAAAACAAAATTAAATTAAATTGAAATTGAAAATATTTTTAGCTTTGACAAAGTTCCCTACTTTTTTTTTATTAAAATAAAAGATTTTATTATTATGATTGATAAAAATCATTAATAATGTACATTTATTATTTGCACAAATGGAGATATTCTTACGTAAATATAATTAGTTATTAATCAAATATCAAACGCATAATAAAATTTATCGAAAACATTAATAATATAATAATCATTAGTTATTAACAAATAGCTTCTGTTGTTACAAATGTTCATTGATTTAAGTAACTTTTTCTTATATAACAAAACAAATAAAAATTATAAAAAATAGACATCAAACAAACTGATAATTAAAATAAAATAAAAAAATATAAGAAAAGTGCAATTATAAGCATAATTAGATATTACAAACTGCAGTAGCACAAGGCAACAACTATGCGTTTATAGTGCACAAACTATACATTATTTATTCAATGTATAAATAGACATTTATATATTTTAGTTGAAGAGTTGTAACATTGATTGTATACTTAAATACAACAAATAGAAAAGTATTTATTGACTTTAAATAAAAAAAATAATCTTGCTACATAGTGATTAGCAAAATAAATGAAACAATTGTTTGTGCATAATTTTGAGAGGATGAAATTGGCTTTGTGTGGTTTCACAGTGAATAAACCATCGGTTTTCAATTAACTTGTTCGATAATGTTTTCGATGATGATACATGGCCGGACTAATGAAATTCGCGTGTGACAAACTGGACGTGATTTAGAATTTATCGTAGCGGCAATACCAAAAACAAAGCGCTTGATGCATGCATCCTTCCATTCAGGAGAGGTAAAAGCATCCTTTTCGAAAATCTGCATGCAGATTCACGCTTTACGTTATTCAATTAGCGAAATGTAGTATCAAATTAACCAAAGTTTGCAGGGGAAAACTTGTACATCCTAAAGGCATCTTCTAATTGAAGCAAACAACTGAATAGACAATTCGATTCAGTAGATATTCTCCATACACTCGGGATGGCACAACAGGAATATTATAAAAAGAAGATAGAAAACTTCTGGCAACTTTCCGAATCTTCTGGAAATATGGAACTAGCGCGCATTACCAAGATGCTTTTGGGTCTGGGACTTCTTTTCTTCCCTTTCGCTTCCTGCCCATACTGCTCCATCAACAAAAAAAAAGTATAGAATAAAAAGAAAAATTCATCGCTCGGACGAATTTTTCTCGCTATAATGAAATTCGTCTGCACGAAGAATATTTTATACACTTTATATCTTTTTTTTGGTAGAAACAAAAAAGAACAGTTTTTTTTTGCGAAAACGGAACAGAAAACTAAGGTTTAGCATTAAATTACTTTTCATTTCATTTTCTTTCGTAAGAGTGAATACAACTTCGTTTGGCGACACATTTTCACATTCCCTCTTTCATTACGTGAGCTTTGTGCGCTTTTTTCTACACTTTCTTCTTTTTTTTATTCGTCGGTCGTTTCTTATACTTTTAATTAAGCTTTGTAAGGGTTTTGCAATTAGCTTCTTTTGGTATTCAGTTTTGTAGAAGCTCCAACATTATTTTCAAATTTTTTTTCAACCGAGAATATTTAAATTTAAAGAAACAATTGAATACATAAACTTGATAAAAGACAAATTTTTCAATTACATTATTTTTGTACAAAAAAAATCATTTGACAAACAAATTAAATGATTCAAATTTAATACAATAATTTTTTTATTTCATCATTATTACTGTTTTTTTCATATTTTATGTACTTTGAATATATTAGCTATGTGTTTCTTTTTTTTTTATGGATAACAAATTAATTCTACATTTAAATTGGATAAACTCATCTGCATACTAATTTACTACTTGAATAATGCAATGATTCCCACAATTACATAACGTAATGAGATTAAGCGTGATCTGCATAACATCAAACTATTTATGAAATTTTAAAATAAAACTGGTATTATTATTATTGCAGCGATGATACAAAATCCTAATTAATGTGCATAATATGTGGGGAGGGATCAAATTGCAGGCTGCAATACTTGTATTCCTTTTGATTTTTGCCCCACATTCAGTTAATTCCCACTTGGATTCATTATGGATGCAAATTAAATTGCCGCGGTTATGTGCAGCCCGGTATTATTAATAAACGTACGAGTACAATGATATTTTTAGACCCGTAATCGTATTTACTTTATGGTGAGTCCCGACATTTTAGTGCGTTAATCATAAATAATTCCTGCATTTATTACATTTTTTTTCTACAATATTACACGTTATATTCTGTACGTGGATTCATTTATATTCATTTCTGTAACATTTTTATTTTTTTTGTTGTGTGTGTACCTCAGTTCGGATCGATACAGTCGCAACAATCGGCACACGCGAACACACGTTGTTTCGTGGACTTGGATTTATCGTGAAATATGTTTAAAATAAATTGTGTGGAATGTGTGTCCTTTGCTTTCCATCCATCAGACGGTTATAAAAAAAAATGTTATGGAACACCCATGCTTTTAAAGACAAACTGTGCAGCGACATGGAACAAATATTATTCATTATATTATTTAATTATATTTAAGCAAAGAACGTTTGAACTATATATCAGAACCCTTTTACGATAAAGAAAAGATATCGGGAAAAATCTTTCCGTCTTGTCAAACTTGGAAGTGAGTGCGAGTGGGATTACTGAACTCCTTTAGGAGTAACTAATCCAAAATGGATCGGCCGGATTCAGTTGGAGATTGTTGTTAACTGATTTAGAGAATTATCGATTGGACTCTTATTAATACAGCAATAAAAACTTGAAACCTTTGGGTACGATTGGGAAGCAAGAATTACGACAAGATCTTCTTTTAATCATTTACATCAATCAAACATAACCAAAGTGAGAGTTAATTTATCATGACAGTGACCACAATGCGAGAGTGCGAAAAGAGTGAAAGCGCGGAACTCTTGCAAATAGCAATTGGTTCATTTCCGAGTCCTGCAAGAATAGTTGAGATGGGAGTGGTTGTAGTAAAAATGGTACAGTACCACGGCTCTGTTCCAGCCGTGGTCCTTTTTGAAGAAAAATATGAGAAGAACGTAAGTTTTAGCATTGGCATACTGTTATTCGTATGCCAAACTTAGTTTTGGCATGAGAAAAACCTAAGTTTTAGTTTTTGCAAGAGAAGAACGTAAGTCTTAGTTTTGGCATGCGAACAACGTCAAACTTAGTTTTGGCATGAGAAGAACGTAAGCCTTAGTTTTGGCATGAGAAGAACGTAAATCTTAGTTTTGGCATGAAGAACGTAAGTCTTAGTTTTGGCATGAGAAGAACGTAAGTCTTAGTTTTGGCATGCGAAGAACGTCAAACTTAGTTTTGGCATGAGAAGAACGTAAGATTTAGTTTTGATAATATAAGTATTCATATGCACTGCATATACATCCACTTTGTCGAGATGAGGTACACGACAGTACTTATGAGGGTGAAAAAATAAATCGACTACGAAGCTTTATGAATTTGGGTTTCAAAGGACAATATCGATGCCTTCTGACCTACGGCATCCAAGAGCAGGCGTTTCCCATTGACCCCATTTCCCCAGTAACTACTTCTAAAAGGCCTCAAAAGAATCCTTTGCTCTCGCATCTCCTGAAAGCTTTATAAGCCAGTATACGTCCATACTGATCGCGTCTTTCCATTCCATAACTACTCCCATAATCCGCGCGAATAAAATTTACATTTCAGTTCGCTCCTAAAGCCAACACCCCTTCAAATTTCAGGCAATAATCTCCCAACTTCACACATAACATCAATTCGAATAGGCCCCCATCCAGCCGTTGCTCCTAATTCCCGAATGCGAAAACCACTCGCAAAGTTCGCGCAATAATTAAACAGAAAATATAATGGAATCTCATTATTTCATCAATCACTATTAGGGCATTGGACCGGAGAGCAAAACTAGGTAAATTGACACGCGGAAAAGCTGAATCAATAATAGGTGAAGTTGCTGCAATGTTGATTCATGTAGACTGGAGTGCACCGGCAAATACGCCTCATGCATAACTAAAACCCTATGTAGATCGGTATCTCGCCCAGATACAAAACGTATGCACAAGGCCCAATTCGCCAGAACAATATCTGGATTAACTCGCCTCGGGCGTACAATTAATTCTGCAGTTTGCGAACTGCTACAATCAACTTCCCTTAACGGAAAATGGGCAGAACGTGAGAAGATCAGCATTGAAAATGGGAGGGTAGAAAAAAAGAGAGATGTAAATGATAATCGAAAAAAAATATATGAGTATACCAATTTCGTATGAATTTATGGTCGAAGGGGGAAGGAAATCTGGACTGGGTAAAGGAATTTTATTTCTCATTTCGCCGAGGGGCGTAAAAAGATTTTTTTTAAGATTAAATTAAAAGTTCCAAACTTGCTCATCGTCCATTTTCTCGCTTTCCTTTTTTTTCGTTAAATTTTATCCTGCAGGAGAGAAGCGTACTTCCTGTGGAATATTTTAATCTTGAATATCCTTATAGGCAAATTCAAATCCATTTACAAAAAAACTAAATTAAACGTAGTATATATAAATATTAATTAATTTGAGGAAAGTGCTCGTCTTTTTTACAGTTTGCAGAAGATCCTTCCACTCCCTGTTGAATATTATAATTTTGGCACAGAAAATTCAAATTCATTCAACAGGGAGTGAAAGGATCTTCTACAAACTGTAAAAAAAAAAGGCGATTGTTTAATGAAATTATAATTTAAAATAAAACTGAAATAATATATAAATTAATTTGAGCGATTTAAGTTAATTTACAATGAAAATAACGGAGGCATTTATTTCACTCTATTATTCATGTTTGTAGATAATGTGGCGTGTAAATGTGAATTGGGTGCATTTTAAACATATACATTGTTTTGCATTGCTTATATTTTCAGATTTCATAAGTTTATTCATGTTATTCGCGCCGCGATAATATCGTAACATGTAGATGTACCATAAAGACAACAATCGTGATTCTCCCATTTCATACATGCATGAAAAAGCAACTCATATAAAGTTTTCACATGAAAAATATTATTTTGCATTCAATTTGTTATATTTTCGTTGCATAATACGTACATTAATATAGTCCAAATTTGTGCAGATTAAAGGAAGATTTTTGCAGAGAATATGAATAATGGATTAGCAGTAGGAAAATAACTAAGAGAGGAATATTGCCAATAATGTAATTCTTACATAACAATTGCTGCTATATGTGATGGCGCATTGTCCTTGAGGAATACGATTGTTTCCAGTGCCAAATAAGACTTTTTGGCTTTGATTTCGTTCTATAAACGATCCAATGAAGATTCTTAATACCGGTCTACAATACTTTGGAAAAAAAATTACAAGCATAGAATTAGAAATTTGTAATTAGGTTAAAATAATGTATTTCATTTTAATATTGACTAAATTCGTTTTTTAATATTTATGTGAATAAAAATGTTTTATTTTTCAAATTAATTTGGTCAATATGAATTTTGGACTTCGTGTGAACATACAGGAAATGAATAATGCTTCATTATTATTTTATTTTTAATTATGGAAACGGTACAAGTTCATTACGCCATCTTTTGGTGAGTTTTCTAAGCTTTTCGATTATATCTTATTTAAGTGTTTGAAAAAATGAAGTAGAATTAGATTAATTGATTTTATTTTTTATAGTGAACACGTAATAAAACGGTCTAAGTATTATTCAATTAGTATGTAATATTGATACGATTTCCATACATTGTATTTTTATCCAACGATACATAACGGCGCGTTTGAAATATTTACGAAGCAAATGAGTAGAAAAAAGCGTTCTGAATTATTGATAAACCCGACTACTCACATAACATATAATCGATTAGGTTCCAATTCATACAGGATAATTACATGGAAGCATCGTACTTTTTAGAAAGACATTATTCTGCAAAATTATAATTAGAAAGCGGAAGGAAAAAGTACAAAGAAAAAAAAAAGTTAAATGCACGGAAAATGCGGATGAAAATGCTAGGGATAAAGAAAGACCGTTTTGTTTGCCTATTAATTAAAACTCGTTGTGCAAATTTTGCAATTACTGCTGCTGCTGCTGGTTTGGATGGAAAACTTCCCGGGTTTCTTTAATTAAAGAATATAGCCCAAACGATTTCATATATACGTATATGTATTCAGAGTTTGTTCCCGACAAATCCCATTAGACGAATCATCCGCTCGTTTTATCCGAACGCGACGTAATAAAAAAAAATAAAAATAAAAACACCCGAAAGCAATGACCCAATTAACGAAGATGTTTAATCCTTGAAGGAAAAAGGGATGGCATAGATGGACTGAGGAGTGCACGCTGCGCGTATCTTTGATGGCAGAAGACGTCTGAGTTATTACATCTCCGCTTTTGAAATACGAACGATGACAAACGAGGTGTTTTTCCGACTAATTTTCTGGTGGATAAATGCGGACGCAGCTACGCGGAAGATGAAGATGGAACGAAAGAAATTACAAATACAGATATAACAAAGCTGAACTTCAGACAAACAATTATTATGCACTTGGATACAAACTGATTTAATTAAATTTCATTTCTGTTAGCGAATGGATGCTTTCAGAACATTTAATTGCGACGTTAATTAGAGGAAACTTTGAGAGGAATGAGTAAAAATAGAAATAAAAGAAAATTTCGATAAAAAAAAATATATATATAATAGAGTGGAAAATAAATCGTCGCCTTTTATTTGAGGGAATTCTGGAATAGGGTTCGGTAAAAAAATCCGAGGTTCATGTTCGTGACAGCAACAAAACTAATTTATTGATCGGCCAATCTTTTTCCGCTCACTCCTGGCACGTAATTTTTCTTTTGCGAAAAACTTCCGATGCCGATGCGAAAAGAAAAGGAAATATATTACGTACACGGAGGCGTGCAGAAAACGACTTTAAAAACACAATCTCGTAGTTTCTATCCTCGGTTTCCAATATCATCAAAATACATTGAAGTTTGAAAACGACAACCGATAAGTTTTATTTTTTCTTGAGAAAAAAATATTGGTAACTTTTACCGATTACTTTAAAAGGCTGTTAGAAATGATGTTCTTTACTAGGTATTGAAGATAAACTGGCTTGAAACTTCGTTACGAAGAATGCAACAAGTGCTGGTATTGTCAAGATGCAATAGATACTGCAGATGGGAGAAGCTATGCAACGCGTACAATCTCCCGAGACGCAGTGCAAGTAATAGCTGGTGTGCCACCAATGGAGCTCCTTGTTATGAAGAGATGTGCTACTGGCTAAAGAAGAAAACGAGCGGAGGCTGCAGAGGGCCTACGAGGTCATTGGAGACCAGCAAGTAAGTGAACCACGGAAAATGCCAAACAGGCAAGGACAATCAGCATCGCAGAGGTGTACAGTGATACAGGTTCTGTATGCTAACGAAGAAGACGAGAGGTTATAGTGCGCCAAGAATCCCACAGTACCACGACTCCACCCGTGGTCCCTAAGTAAGGTTTCCTCTCCTCTACAAAAAAAAATGGGAGAAGCTATAGTTGAAATATGGTGTTTGACACAAGAGGTTGTGCGTGAACATAAGTGCGGCAAGTATCGAGTCAACTAGTGCTAGTACTGTCTAGATTCTAGACTCTAGAAGGTGGCAAACACGGAGTATTCCACATTTAGATGTCGTTCACTGGGCATGGATGCTTCACATGCACTTCATTGCAGAGCGGAACAACTAGTGCTAGAAGGTGGCAAACCCGTAGTAAACTTCATTTAAATGTTTCAGCACGTCCTCTGGCATGGATGCTTCAGAACGTACGAGCACTTCATAGGAAACGCAGACAACTAGTGCTAGTATCTAGAAGGTGGCAAACCCGGAGTATTCTACATTTAGATGTCGTTCACTGGGCATGGATGCTTCACATGCACTTCATTGCAGAGCGGAACAACTAGTGCTAGAAGGTGGCAAACCCGTAGTAAACTTCATTTAGATGCTTCAGACGTCCTCTGGACATGGATGCTTCAGAACTACGAGCACTTCATAGGAAACGCAGACAACTAGTGCTAGTACTATCTAGAAGGTGGCAAACCCGGAGTATTCTACATTTAGATGTCGTTCACTGGGCATGGATGCTTCACATGCACTTCATTGCAGAGCGGAACAACTAGTGCTAGAAGGTGGCAAACCCGTAGTAAACTTCATTTAGATGCTTCAGACGTCCTCTGGGCATGGATGCTTCAAAACGTACGAGCACTTCATAGGAAACGCAGACAACTAGTGCTAGTACTGTCTAGAAGGTGGCAAACCCGGAGTATTCTACATTTAGATGTCGTTCACTGGGCATGGATGCTTCACATGCACTTCATTGCAGAGCGGAACAACTAGTGCTAGAAGGTGGCAAACCCGTAGTAAACTTCATTTAGATGCTTCAGACGTCCTCTGGACATGGATGCTTCAGAACATACGAGCACTTCATAGGAAACGCAGACAACTAGTGCTAGTACTATCTAGAAGGTGGCAAACCCGGATTATTCTACATTTACATGTCGTTCACTGGGCATGGATGCTCCACATGCATTTCATTGCAGAGGCAAACAACTAATGCTAGAAGGTGGCACACCCGAAGTAAACTTCAGTTAAATGTTTCAGACGTCCTCCGGACATGGATGCTTCAGAACGTACGAGCACTTCATAGGAAACGCAGACAACTAGTGCTAGTACTGTCTAGAAGGTGGCAAACCCGGAGTATTCTACATTTAGATGTCGTTCACTGGGCATGGATGCTTCACATGCACTTCATTGGAGAGGCAAACAACTAGTGCTAGAAGGTGGCACACCCGAAGTAAACTTCATTTAAATGTTTTAGACGTCCACCTTAGCCAGGCGATGTCTGGTCATGGATGCTTTGGCAAGTACCTGCACTTTATCGCAAAGAAGGAAGACGAATGGTGATGGTACTGTGAGGACGATAGCCCTGAGTACACGCTTTTTAGGTGCTGCAGAGGCAGAATTGGGAGTTCTGCTAGAGCCAGAAAATGTTATCCGTGAAATGTTGAAGAGTGCGGAGACACAAAAAAATAGTGATGGCATTATCAAGAAGGTGGCAAGCCCTAAGAATACTTCATTTACATGTTTCAGACGTTCTCTGAACATGGTTGATTCAAACCAATTATATAGTAAAGTTAATATTGATATTACAAAAAATTAAAATTTGAATAAATTATAATTACAAAGAGAATAAAAATGTTACAGTAAAATATTGTTCGTATTGCTATTTTATCTTCTAAAATGGAATAAATAACAGTAAGGAAAGGTAACTTCGCACATCTGCATGTGTTTCTGCTGAGTTTGCAATTTCATTTGCAATAAATTTGAATACATTTCGTGATGCGAAAAAAAAGGCAACGAGAAGCGAGCTTCGAAAATTCCGATATGCACAGGACCGTGTAAACTGGAGTTCGGTTAAACTAAAATTATTCTGGCATCGTGTTTTCGCGTCAGTGTTTCGGAATGAAAAAGAAAGGAAAAAAGAGGCAGCAGCCTACGCCGACCGTAAAAGCGGAACTTCCGGCGGAAACGTGACGCGCCTGTTAAAAAGCACGTCGTTCACCAAAGCCCCATCAAAATCACTAAAACTTCCCTTGGCAGAATGAAAAAAAAAAGAAGGAAGAAGAGATCCAAGCACACACAGAATGGATGTCTGTATGTATAAAGATATACTCGGATACTAATAATAAACATTTACGAGGACACTAAAGGAAATATATAGTCAGGGTCGATGGAAGATTTTTCTTGATTAAAAATTTATAGAATTATTTACAGCTACATATCTTCGGTTCCAACGCCCGCTTCTCTCGCCAATAAAGAAGAACGTGCTTTATATGTTACCAAGGTCCCCCCTTTACATTTATATGCCAGCACGCTGCATTCTTTATGTCCGCCATGAATAATTTTGGCTTTAGGGTTAGAATCTCTTTTCAACCCTTTTTACTCTCCTTTAATGGAGTCCCCATATATATTCTGGTGTGAAATCCACCATTCACTAACAATTTAGCTTAAAAGAATCGAAATCATGAATATTTTTGCATAAAGGTACGTACACACAAGACGTGAAAAAAGATGTTATATAGACGTACCAACTTCCACTTCTAAATTTTGAGAATCATACTATATATTAAATAATGTATATTGTAACTATCAACTTCTAGTAGTTATGCATTGAGCTTAAACGAATTGGTAATATCAATTACTTATTATGTACTTTACACTGAATATATATTATGTTGCATCCACACTATAAGTGGCACGTGTCAAATACCTGTCAGATGAATCAATTATCTTCTATTAAGGTTAACACATAACTGACATAATTGCTACAACTGACATGTATGGTTCAAATCATGAATAGTGTGAACACAACTTTACATAAAGAAAACAAACAAAATTGAATTATTTCATACATAAATCTTTAGTAGAATATTAATTTAATGGCAGCTATATTAATTATTTGACTTGAATTATTGCAATATCTCCATTTGGTGAATGTGTACTTAAATTGTAGATACTAATATACTGCTTATTATAATAGATGGCGCCTCGACATTAATCGCATATTTGCTCAGCGATTACTAATACCTAATAACGCGAATGACGGTAGTATTACCCGAAGACATCTTAATATTTGCATAAAGCTCGTCTGGGTAAACATATATCTGAGCATTACGAAATAGATTGGTTCCACTTACTCTCATCGCTCTGCGGTGCCGAAAGGATGGCGCTGTGTTTCTTTTTGACCTCTTCGACATTAGCCTGTATTTTATCAATCATGTCGCGTATCTCCTCCACCTGAAAAAAATAAAATAGAATAAATAAAACAATCAATAAAGGATAGATCACCTAATAAAGTGGGCGAAATTTGTTACAGGCAGTGCAAATAAAACGAAATTGGATGTTCTGGAAGCAACCCTAACATCCCTCGCATGGACGTCAATCACTTTGAAGTGTGTAATCGTAAATAAAGTAGTCCCGGCTCATCTCCAAAACTCTACAAAAGTTTCGTCTCTTCCAGACATCGCGGTTTTAAACATAATTATATCTCGTGCTGCGACCCACTTACTTTTATTACCGAATACATAATATATCCATTAACAGGATTACGGTTTGTACAAATCCGCGAGATACACTATTCTTTATTGGCTTTTTAT
The DNA here is from genome assembly GCF_001412225.1 of Nicrophorus vespilloides. Classification (NCBI taxonomy): domain Eukaryota; kingdom Metazoa; phylum Arthropoda; class Insecta; order Coleoptera; family Silphidae; genus Nicrophorus; species Nicrophorus vespilloides. The sequence continues at coordinate 54,248 of NW_017096480.1, forward strand.
ATTGGGTTTTAGTAATGTGAACCCTTTAACTGTTTCTCTGGGAAAACCACGAGAGAAACGTTTTAACTAGCTTGAATGAGGCAGACACCCGATCCTAAACACTTTCAGTAAACCACGACTCAATCCACTTTTAAGAAAAAAATATGTAATAAGATCAGGATGTAACTTCCGTTCTTAGAAGCCAAATTTAATATCATCAAACAAATTTTAATACAATTATAACATTGTTGTCCCACTTTTTGTACAAGAAAAATTAAATACTTCAAACTTATAAATTACTTACAAGTAAATGTTTATCTCTCAATGCAAGAATGAATACAACAGTTAATAAAATATTGAATACATAAAATCGGCTTTAGATGTCGCTGCAATCGATTATGTTCTTTATTACAATATGTTTTAAAATCTAATTTATTACTTATAAAATTTTATTTACTTTGTCTTATACATCTAACACTATATTATGGTTTTTTTTAACCTTTCCATTGGAATTTCTACTTTTAGTAAATTATAATAAATATAAATTGTTGTTGTTAGATAAAAAAAAAGGCGTTTGTTAATATGTTAAAATAAATGTTTAGTTTGAAACAAAGAAGCATTTATCTTTAAAGTTGAGAGTGCATAACTTAAATTGATTAAATTTAGTTAAACAAAGTAGAAGCGTTCCACAGAAATTCCTCATTTGATGAATAGGGGGGATGTGCAGTGAGCGATGGAGGGTGGATGAGTTTTCGGAGGGTGACTTGAATGGCGTGAATATGTATCACGGTTAACAATGTTGCAGAGCTCGGCAGAAACACTACTTTGAGAATAAGAAGACAGCGCCCGGAGGTGCTATTTGCCGCGCCCAGATTACGAAATACAGCTACGCCACTAAAAGCTGAACTAGATGGATAATCCCTCTCGTTAAATGTGCAAAACCGTGTGTAATTCACGAAAAGTATTGTGCCGCCTCTTACATTTCTCACATCCAGTCGTTAAACTATCAACAGTTTACAGTGAAGATTATAATGGTTTATTTATTACTACTGTTGAACGATTGATAATTCAACAGCTCATCAACATTTCAATATATATCGGGTATTAAGACAATAGAAGGCAGCAATTGAGAAAATTGCTGAACGTATGAAATAATAGGTTTATTTTATACTTCCATCAAGATAATATTCAATCTATTTTCATATATTATTTATAAATAGACAATAATAATATAGTCTCTTCACACATGTTGCAATAAGTGAATTAGTTTTATTACATAATAATAATAAAAAAAATATAATTCAAAGTTATTTGCACTAAAACTTATGTAATAAATAAATTAAATCATATTAATCTTTTAGTCTTAATTTAATATAGAAATTTGTACTGCAAAATTTCTTTTTTGACATTAAAATTCGTGTAAAAAAAATGTACTAAGAATTTGAATTTGTTAAATACTTTGTGATTTTATACATTATATTAATTTTGTTTTGCAAGAGAAAAATTCTAGAAACTTATACATAATTTATTATTACTTATTTTTCATCGCCGTCTCAACATTGGCAATTGTATCTGAATCATTATTTTTAAATTCTTAATGGTCAGAATCACCTTCACTTTCACCGCTATATTAGTTTTCTTACATCATCTTTTGACAATACTGCTTCAAGTTCATTAGCTTCGTGTTAAACATAATTATAAGTTTTTATTATTATTTTTGTATTATTAATTGAAAATTTCGTTTAAAAAATTAGGAAATTTTTATACCAAAGAAATAGTATTTTAGTAATTAGTGCAATCAGTTTTTTTTTATTTATTAAGGTGCGTACACACTGTAGAAAATTGTACCTTCTCAAGCATAGTGTATACGCACCATTATTTCTGTAATCTGCTTATGCGATTTTCCCGAATCAATTGGAAAGTAATCGAAAGATGTAATATTCGGATTGGTGATTCAACTCGAAATTCAGAGTGAAAAAAAAATGGATTCGTTCTGCAGCAATGCTTTGCAATGATCAAATGTTCCGCTCAGGCTTGAGACAATTTAGAGAATCGCCGAGGGACAAAGAGGTTTACGCATCGTTCGCTACGGAAAAAATTAAACGATATAGTAGGGTTGGCACAACAAACGAAAACCAAGAACGGGGGAGCAAAAAAAATCTGTGCAGAATGTAGGTCGGAGTCAGAGGAGCGAGAGATTCGCGAGTCCTGCAGTGGATTTAAGCTCCTTTAAATTGATTTGATTTGCCGCGCGGAGGAGCCGTGTCGAGTCCCACCGCTTTTCCGCATTGATTTCCTTCCGTGCCTGGCGAACATTCGGCGGGCCCAGGTTGCGTAACGAACCTGGGGATTCCATTTTCCGGATTATCTTCGCGCCGAAATCACCATTGAGATTCTCATTCCGAAAGCGGCACGAAAACGCGAATGTGCCAAAAATAAACGGCCAAAGTGAAAATGCATCCATTTGTTCCTCTTTGATCCTTTCATGTTTTTTTTTCACACATTAATCCATTACAGCACGAAGGGAAATATGAACAGTCATTGTTCGATTAACGTACACAATTAAATGTACATTAAACAAATGGAAGTTAATCGGATAAATTACAAATAATTGTTCTGAATCTTCCAGATTTTTCACACATTAATCGATTATAATACGAGTGGAAATATATATAGTCATGAATATTTCATATTTTTCACTTTAATCCATTATAATACTAAAGACAAAGATATACAAGATAAAGCCTATACAAAATAATAATAATCAAATGCAAGTTAAACGAACTTGAACTTCGTTTGTACTTGATGTTCATACGAACGTACACTTGCCGCAATATTTTTATATCAGCATAAATTTCAAACGCAAATATATTCACCTCTAATGTTTTTTCACTTTGTTCAATTAACACATTGAAAAATCTCAATTAACGTACCTAAAAGCAAATTGACGTACGGTAAGGGAATTAATATGATGGTGATTTCCCATATTATGATTTTAAGCACACATGTCTATTGTTTACACTAACGTACTCAACATTCATAAGAACGTACACGATATCTTCCATTCACCACATGTGGTCAGAATATCGTAAATCGGTGGTTTCCAAACTTGATGTTACACGCCTCCCTTAAAAGTATTTAATCATTTGGAAAATTGCTCACTGTAACTAATATTCGCGCCACCCCTTAGACTAGTCCGCCTAGTAGAGTAGGCGCGCCTCACAGTTTGGAAAACGCTGTCGTAAATGACAATGTACGTATTATCGAACATACGTTAAAAGGATACAGACTGTATAAACAACAGGATCAAACAATGGATTGCATTTATCGACACGGGAAAATCCGCATTTTACTGTTTAAAACGCCAGAGTAAACATGTTCATATGCATGGGGGGATTTTCGATTTGCAACGTGCACACTATTTAATCACGTGATGCGTATCCTCTGCAGCCAGATTACATATTGTTTCGTAACAAGTAATGCGTATATTGGATTAAAATTTATAATAATCGTATTGTTAGTTTTCCCCTAATAGATTGAAAACAGAAATTTTTATTTATTAACCGCGTTTCGATGCGGAAAATTGATGTGAAAATATTGTCTCGTTTAAACGGTTGTTTGCGGACAGAAAGAAGGAGACGCGGACACGCACGTCGCTTCAAATAACCTTTTCCATCCATCGTTTGCGACCATCCAATAATTTTCTATTTCTAAATGCAAGTACGAATCACGTGAATTCCCTCGCAATCCTTGACGAATTAACCTTGATTAGATAACATGACATTTGTATTATCATTTAATCTGCGCATGTATAACAATATGTTTAACGAACTGAGGTCTCTGAGGATTCAATAATACGTGCACATCTTACACCTGTCACAGCAAATAACATTACAAGTACGTGACTTTGAACATTTTAATCCCATATTTATACACCTGTTGGTAAACTTCCATTTCATAAAAAAAACAAAGATTAATATGTACATTTTGTCATTGAAATTGCATGAATTTGCATCAACATGTTAATTTAGTATTTCCAAAATAATTTCTATATATTTCTATATATATTTCTATATTTTTAGTAAACTAGTTTATTTCTCTTCAATTAATGTTTTAATTTTTAATTTTATTGTGATATTTGTTATTGAAGTATTTGTGAAATAAGGCCAAGATCAAAACCATGTGGGAATCCTGATTAAAATATAAATTTTCAATTAAAAAATAATTTTAATACGAGACAAATTAAATTTCTAATTGGTACATAAGAAAATAAACCTAAATTTATAGATTGGAATTCTGATCGTATACAAACTAAGTTTTGATATAGACAGACATTCAGATAAATCCTTATTGTGACACGCCCTAAGCATGCAATTATCGATGAATCATAAACACGAACACAGACATCTGGTACAAATCCACTTTGAATTACCGTTAAATCGGCTTGAATAATTTCGTATTTGAATGCATATTTAATAATTATATTTTTTTTTTAAATATGAGCCAAATTAAATGTAAATTTAATATTAGTATATACGAGTATTGCAACAAACTTGTTTTGAAAATCATGCAGTGATCATTCGTAATTTTAAATGCACACAATAGTTATTTCGGAGAAATTATAATGCCTAGTCAAATGTAAAAATAACTCTTGCTCAAACAAACAAATTTAAGTAATATCTCAAATTCCGCACATAAAACAACCTAAAAACTGCAATAATTCTAATTTACTTGATATAATAGTTAAAATAAGAAAAAAAAAAGTTCATTAAAAATAAAGTTAATATACTCAAACATCTTTTATATTTAGTATTTTCTAATATATTTTTTTACTAATTAGAAAAGATATAAAGAGCAAAGTATTATTTTGTCAAAGATTGAAGAAAATAAGTATTTTACTAGTTCATAGATGTATTATTATTAGTTTTAATACTAAAGAGAAAATAAAGTGAAATTTGTTGATGATGAAATTATTAAAAGTATACTATTTTTTTCTGGAACGCAATATTTCTCTGTCTTCGCAATACACGACGTAATTAGCCTAACAACTGATAAATCATAATTAAAAATTTGAAACTGTACATGAAAGCTATACGCGTTTCCGAAAAAGCCATAAATCGCTGAGAACATAAATCGAAATAAACCGCAGCGAAACTACAATTTTCTAGCAACAAGTATTGTAGAAACGAATGCAATTCTAGCTTATTACATGCATAATTTTTACCTTAAATATTCATTATACAAACATTTCATTAATGGTTAATTTATCATAAAATTATTATGTTTATCTTAAAAATAATATATTTTAATTAAAATTATGAAAAAGGAATTTAATTCAAAGTGATGCAAAAATAAACGTAAAATTTCATTAGAGAAAATTATAAAATAAACATAATTATTTTAACATCATCTTATATTGAGGAAATGAGAAAAAGTACAAGTAATCACTTTAAATATATACTTTTAATAAATTTTAATAAAATATCCAAATATTTTTATAAAATGTTTGTGTAATTTGATGAAAATTTTCTGGATAAAATAAAAGTAAAATAAGAAAGAGCGCTTTTCTTAATTAATTTTACACCAGAAAGGTAATGTATATGCAAATATAAACAAGCTAAATTAAATTTTCATGTAAATTGAAATACATATTTTATCTTCAAAATATAAAGATATAAATTACAAATTTGAAAAAAAAAGAGAATAATACTACAAATTTAATTAAATTTATATGAATCCCACATGGTATTGTTTTGGGTCCAATTATAAATATTTTCTAAACGAAATGTTGTTAAAAAATATTTTTTTTGTCTCGAATAATCAAATTATTCTTGATTTATTATTAAGTAAATAAAATTTCAATTTTACAATACGTTTATGAAAGGATATTTTTAATTAAAATATATTTTTTACATGAAACAATGGCCATAATTAGTCTAAAAAAATATTTACTTTTAAAAAATTGAAATTAATTTTGATCATTAATTAACTAAAATATTAATGAGTACAAAAAATATCAAATGGTTTCATTGGATTCCAAAATATTTTCGATAATATTGATTTGAAATAATCATATTTTATTGTGGTTCTGATATATTTTTATTACCTATCATTTTATATATAGATATTTATGGGAATACTTGAGTAAAGTATCCAATGAAAGTAAATCGTTCCAAAACTAATGAACAAATCGCATATATACAAGAAAAAAGAAGTTTTCATCGTCTGTATAGATCAATAAAATATGGTATAACGTTCGCTCGACCAATAAGATTTTCGTATCCATTACACAAATAGATCGATTCGTCGAAAAGATTAAATAAATAAACGAATACAAAGAGAGAATGACTTAATAAAGACGAGATGAGTAATGGGATACGGAATTGTAGATGAAGCCATCTCTGTTTGCGGTGTGTGGTTTGCATTGGATTTCTGACCACCCCCTAAAGGTCCAAAACCAAGGAATGACGTGCAGCTTGTCAAATATATGGTTTTAGGCTTATCCCCTACGCATCTCACGTCTACGCCAATAGACGCGAGGTGTGACAACCGAAATTGCTACATCCGCAGCATCCGGATTATCTCTTCAAAGACAGCAAATGTGGAGCGCAACTTTGAAGATAAAATAACTTTTTGTTAGCTGTGAAAACATGACCGGAAGAAGTTCGGAAATAATCAACGTTTCGACTTCCCGTTTGCAACTGAAAAGAAACGAGAGTAACGAATGCTGAGAGCAGCCAGCACCTTGTATAACAGTTAGCAAATCATGAATCACCGCATTTATTTTTAGAAATTATATTATAACTATCGATCCACTTCCACATAGTATTTTAATTTCTATACTTTGCACCTCTCGAGGTTACCGTAATATCATTATCAACAACTAATGAAAAAATATACTGTAAAGAAACGTTAAATGTTCACAGCTATCACCTCTAATCCAGTTATTTTCAAACGATTTACCGTAAGATGATCCAGGATTTGTCGCGAAAATTTGAATGACAATAACAATTTAAGAGTGCAAATTTTACTATAGTTGTGCCGTGACATCAAATAGATGAAATAATTTAATAATTTGATTATTTTGTTATTTAAATTTTTATATCACAATTGATAAAATTTCATAAATTTGGATGTTACAGATAAGTACAATTCTGAACAGTGCCGATACGCGTTTTACTAAATTTTATGTAATTTTATATTAATTTTATATTGCAGCTCAATAAATAAGTTGTACACGCATTCTCGTCTAACACGCAAGATACCAATATAAAACTGACAACCTTTAGTCACCTAATTACAATGCATTTGTCATCGAGAATAACAATTGGAACATCTTCTATTTGGTAACGTTCGCAAAGTCACAGTTCCACACCGTAACCCACGCAATAAAAAATAACTTTCGCTAATCGTAAACGTGATTCATACACACTTGAAATCATCACAATTTTGTGTTGTAAATAGAATCGCATCCACGTAATTGCTACGTAATTAGATAAAAAAAAATCTATAAACATAATCAATAATAACAAAAACCAAAATTGGTAATTAAAAAAAAGGTAACGAAAAGAAAAGGCTTTTAAGCTGAAACGTGCAAATTTCAGCAATTTTATTAATCGATTGGACGAGGGGAGAGTTTTTGCGTATCTCCATCAATCGATTCGGAGCAGAAAATGCAACGGTGATTCCGAAGGAGAATTTTTGTGTTAAGGTAGGTTCCGCGTCTCTTCTTCACGGTCCCAAGCGTCCGCAACAAACAAAAAAACGAGAACTTTCTCCTCGGTTTCTAATTCGAAGTGAAGTATTGTGTATTTGTTATTTACCTCCTGGAAAAATGCATCCATGAAGCCATCCCGGCCTTCGACGTTGATGGTAGTATCATCGGGACCAACGTCATCGTCGTCACTTTGGGCCTAAAAATAATACAGATATTTTAGTACACATCTTATATTTTCGTACCTTCAGCTAAATTTTAGATGAGCAAAAGATTTTAGATTCTGATGTCGTTTTTTTTTTATTAGAGAAAAATTGGCATGAAGAAGTTGATGGTTATTACAGGATAAATAACAATTAACTAATGTACGTGTACTTGTTTTTAGAGGTTTTTTTTCTTTAAAAAGTGTAGTATTAATAATAAAATGTTTCTAGTTATAAATATTATGACAAATCAATGAGAAATGTGTTGAATACATCAAAAAGATGTCAACTTATGGTAGAAATAATACTAAAATTTTAGTTAATTAACTAATTATTAATAAAAACCATAAAATAATTATATTTACAATTTCATTTAATTACTCAAATTTAGGTATAGTTAAAATTGCGTATGAATTTGGTTTAAACTAATAATTTAAAAAAAATCTATTTCTATAATTAAATGTAATTACTAGCAAATATATAAATTATATGAATGTTATTTTCTTCAAATTTGGAATGAGTCCAAAAAAAAATTGATCAGACTTTCACAGTTCTTCAAAGCTAATGTGTGTTCATTGAATCGAAATTCGATTTTCTCCAATTTTCCACAGAATTAAGCTACGAAATGAAAGGATTCCCATATTTTCAATTACTTTCTAACAATAAGCAGAAAAAATTTCTATATTGAACCAACAAGTAATTTCTCATCAAATTATGAATGAGTATCTATAAATAGAAAATGATTGCAATCAAGGCATGAAAACTAAAAAACGAGAACCAAGAAATTATCATTTATTTTTTTCTGCAAATTTAAGTTAAACTTGTTGGTATTAAAAATCAGTCAACAGATTTAATTTGCACAAATCTGCTATTCAAATGTAAAATAACAACATATTAACAAATTGACGTAAAATTTTGCAATATATTATTAAAAACATAGGATAAAAACTATCCTAAAAATTATTTGTCTTTATAATTTAGTAATATTATAACCTAATATAAAGGTAAGTCATTTATAGAATAAAACAATATTGACAACAAAATTTCTTGACTTTACGTAAAATTCATTCTAATTGACCTATAAAAACAAAGATTGCTAATCTATAGTTACTCATTTTAACATCCTGTTATAATAAAGTACCACAAAACATTTTTAATAAAATTATACAAGATAAAAGTATTAATTATTAATGTGTATAAATAATTTATTTACTCATTTTTATTGGTCAAAATTTCTGCCCTAATTTAATAATGGATTTGTATTTCTTAAATATTTAAAACCATTAAATAAGTAATTATTGTAATTATTGATTTTACATTCTCATTTATTTAGTGAATAAACTAAGTTTAAGAAAATTATATTATCAATAACGTTAAATTTATTACGTTAATAAAATCCAAAATCTTACAAATTTTCAAGAAAAATAAATATTTTTCTAAATTAGTACACAACTAAATTGACGCTTTTAAAACAATTATTTCTTTTTAATTAATTATATAAATAGAAAATGGACATTTTAAAGATGTAGATTTAAAATTTAACGGACAAATTTATAAACACGAGGCAAAACCTTGGAATTATACTAAATTATTATTGTTTTTCCTTAGAACACTTGCATAACTACATAACAAAATCAAGTGATGAATAATACCGAATAAAGGTTGAAAATTAATAGAATAAAATAATATAATCATACGAAACTTACAGAATTTATATAAAGAATAAGAATTATTTTTTTTTAATTTAAAAGAAAAATGTTGTCTTAATTAATTTTTACTTGTTTATAAATTCTCTATAAAATTTACAAAAAATTTGATTTACCCTTTGACCCAAATTGTATTATAATCCATACAAATTTGAAAAGAATTATTTAAAGAATATCATTAAAAATATAATTGTAAAAACGAAAGATTTAACAAATTAAGTAAAATTGTTGTAGAAGTACACAGTGTGTAAAAATGTTGCCAAATAAAGATTTAATTGTTGAATTTAACTGTGCAAATTAAGTAAAAATCCTGTTGCCTTTTTTTGAATCTTTGCGTAATACGATAATGAATTATACCGAATAACCGTTACAAAATAACGTACTTCAAAAAAAAAAGATATAATTGCATAAACGTATAAAGTTTTTTTTGTGCAAATTCTCTAAAAACTCCTGTTGCCTTGAAGTGCACCATGAGTCACACTACTAACTGACATGCCCCGATTTGCACAAATCAGCTGTTAAAAAATTTGTGAAGACAAAAATCTAAGAAACAAACTGGAAATAACAACAAAAATATATCGGGTGGGGTTTACACAATTCGTAAAACAAAAGGGGACAAGAATTGAGTGAACAGAAAAAAGGGGGGAACCTAACCTAAACGTCAAAAAAATATAGGAATCTAGGATTCTTTGATTTGCTCTTCAAGAATGTGACATTATGAATGAACAATTGCACAATTTACAATCTATTTTGATTGGTGTGGAGTAGTATGAACTAAAAAAAAATAATTTTTTTGACGGTTATTTTTCTCTGTTCTCAGTTTTGTTGAATGAAAACGCTTTTCGGTAAACTTACCGCAACGAGGGCCGCTAATCTATCCTTAGTCATTTTTTAATGCGTTGCTGCAATCCTGCAATCACGCACTGCGAAACAGTTCTGTTTTTGGTAAAAGAAAGCCCATTCAAATCGGTTCCCACATACGAAACGCACTAAAACTAAGCGAGACGAGAGGCGACACACTAAAGTCCGCCAAAATCGATAGCGCCTCCCTCGGTCGCCGCTTCTGCAGTGGCCGAGGGGCGGCGCGCGTGCGCCGCTCACGTCAGGCCCGGCCGGTGACGTCATCGATATTTTCAATTTTCAACAATTTTTTACGCGATTTCCCTATAGCGAATTTGAAAACTGATTGAATATTTGGATTGCGACGATTTTTTACTATGATATTCCGATTTTTCCTTGTGTAAAAGTCGTCCTGTTAACGTTTTCGCATTTGGTAGAGAAACGCGTAGGGATTGCGTACAGGGGACGCCATTGTGGACCGTAACGACTTTGGGTGTCAGTTAGTGTCATCCAACATATTCAAGTCCATCGGCGTTTACTTCGGTTTATTGCTCGAAAGGTAAATTCAGTTCGATTTTGTCTACGCTTTGCGACCGGTATTTCCGTTCCCGGCTCCATATTCTCAGCGCCAGATATTCCCGAAGTCGGCAAGTAAATACCAAAATCCTGTGATACGTTTTTGAGCGCCATAAAACTTCAAAATCAAATCCTAACCAAAAACGTGCACACTAACGCAAGCATGTTCAGCACCCTCGTCTAACCCCGAACAGAAACCACCAGTATTTTTGTTTTGTTTTTTGTTTAACGCGTTTGTTTTTGTTTTTTTTTTTTGGTTAACCACCCCAGTATCCAAAAAGAAAACACGATGGCCCAAGAGCAGGAGATGCCCACATTCAAATGTGTGCTCGTCGGAGACGGCGGCACCGGTAAAACCACCTTCGTCAAACGCCACTTGACTGGAGAATTCGAGAAGAAGTATGTGGCCACCCTTGGTGTTGAGGTGCATCCCTTGGTCTTCCACACGAACAGGGGCCCAATCCGTTTCAACGTCTGGGACACAGCTGGTCAAGAGAAGTTTGGAGGCCTCCGTGATGGCTACTACATCCAAGGTCAATGTGCCATAATCATGTTCGATGTTACCTCGAGGGTCACCTACAAAAACGTCCCCAACTGGCATAGGGATCTTGTAAGGGTCTGCGAGAACATCCCAATTGTTCTGTGCGGCAACAAAGTTGATATTAAGGACAGGAAAGTGAAAGCCAAAACCATTGTGTTCCACAGGAAAAAGAACCTTCAGGTAAACGAAAACAATTATAAACCTTTATTCATAACATTAATTTAATATTTGTTTTAGTATTACGACATTTCCGCTAAATCGAATTACAACTTCGAGAAACCGTTCCTCTGGTTGGCGCGCAAACTGATTGGTGATCCCAACTTGGAGTTCGTAGCCATGCCAGCCCTCGTCCCGCCAGAGGTCCAGATGGATCCTCACTGGCAACAGCAAATCGAGAAGGATCTCAAGGAAGCCCAGGAAACGGCCCTGCCGGAGGATGATGACGATTTGTAGAAATTGTCATCAGTTCAATTCTGCAAGCATTTATTATTATCAATTTTTTTTCTCCGTTTTCTCTCCTAAATTAATGAACTTTCCGGATCGGGGAAGCTGTTCGCCGTTTAGAAATTATTTTTTTAAATTTGTATTAAGTAAATTTTAAGGAATGCGGATTTACATGCTCGAGAGGATCCCACACGCAAAGAATAATAAAAGAATAACTCGTTTCCAATTTGAATAGTATTGTTTTTTCCATTTGATTATATTTTTTTTGTTTTGTGTAATTATTTGACCAAGAGGATATAAGTAATAACTGATACAATAACGCAACGTTAGATTTGTTGAACACGAGTGTATGTTAAGTTGCCAATGTTTAATGTTTCACATCTGAATAAAATTATGTTTCGTATAAAACAAACACAATTATTCTTTAAGTTTTAACTAACTTTCAATTACATTTACAACTAACCATAAACACGTAAAAAAAAACTTCAAATTTTTTATTGATTTAATATAGCAAACTTGGTTGTCTATACGTATTACTATTCGATAAAGTTCATTAACTTACAACAATTGTTAACTATACTCATCAAATAGTTGTTACTTAATTCATTCGACACATACATTATCTAAATATAATAGAAAATAATATTGTTTTAAATTTGTTCACTAAATTTTAAACAATTACATAACGTATCAAAGGTCATGAATTCCCGAATAGTTATTTACTTAATAATAATAACTAATCTTATTACATTGTCTTGAGATTAGATATTAATCTGGATGCAAATAAATACGACAATACCTCGCTTAGTGCGACTTCATTCAGTCCAGATTCACTATAGACCGGCTTTAAAATTTTAAAACAAAATAAATTCTAAAAAATAATTCGTATAAATCATCTTTTTTTGTTTCTCTTTATACAATGAAGTCTCTTTTTGTCTTCGGTTAGTCCGGTTTCTATCAGCCCGGTTCTCGTACTATGCGAAGAATTGTACTATTCTTTATCTAAAAGGAATTATATCATCATAACCAGTGTCGGCTGGTGACAATTGAAACAGGTGGTGCCAGGGACCAAAAACAACTATTTTTTTTATATTTATAAAGTGGGTTCTATTATTGATTTATAGTTATTATTTCTATTACAATAATAGTGTTTAGTTAAAATCCACTGATGACGAAAATAAATACAAACACATAAAAGTCAAAGAAAAATCATATATTTTTTAAATTTATTACAATGTGAACATAATAATTCTTATACATATAGTGACATTATCAAAACAAAAGGGATTCAATAAAGACAGACACTAAAGAAAATAGATACAGACAAGACACAAAAAAATACAAGACAAATGTAACAATTTTTATTACTAAAAATATTCATATGAGCAAATTTCTCGATTACTTTATTGAATTTCTTCTAAATAAACCTTACGGACAAATAGTACGGCTAGAGCATTCTACCGATCTTGTCCTGTCGTATTTCGTAAAAGTGTTTTGATGCGTTTTAGTGTGCTAAAACAACGTTAGGCATTAGCTGTGACTAAAACAATTTCAATTAATTTTGTCACTTCGAATTATCGACCAGATTATTGTCTTACATAAAACGTGATAAGGTAATGATGATTAAAAGCATTATTTTCATACATAACAGTTAATTCTGATATCAACTTGTCTTCACTTAGCATTGGATATTTTTTTTTAATGTGTTGAACAATAAAAAATGATTGAAATATTTCGAAGCTGCTGAATCTATCACTAAATTCATTCATTAATTTATCGCAGGTTTCTTTAGCATCTTCTATCAGTAATTCTGTCGTGTATTTAGGGATTTCCTGGCGATTGTCACGATTTGTTGCAGGAATAAAATCAGCGATGCAATTTCGTAACTGATTAATGGATGATTCAAATTTATCAAATGCTTATTTGACGGTGATGTTGGTACTTTCATTTGATTGCAATTTATTATAGAGTACATTACATGTTTTAAAACAGAATAAGAGAAAGATAAAAAGAAGTTGAACTCAAAATCCTCCAACGATTTTTTGAATCCAACCGATTCCCATACGCTTTTGTCGTCCCATCCTTCTTCGTCTAAGATTTTGTTAAAACATTCCAGAAGCTCTATTTTATTCTTCTTCACTATCTTGGAACGAAAATTCCATCGTGTTTCACAAACTCTTGGTACTTAAGTAATTTCGCGAAGTAAGTCATTTCGTTTTGGAGATGATGTGAAGAACACGCCAAATCCACTTAAGATAGAAAAAAAAATGTTCTTATTCGCTTTTTTGATGAACAGACTTGTTTTAAAATTAAATCCAGGCATAACAGTGAACATAATGGGCGTTAGGGTAAACTTCTTTCATTAAACTTTGTACTCCATTTCATGATCCGCTCATCCATCGTAAGCATGTGCGATCAATTTTGGGATGAGACTAAAAGATTTAAATTCTTCTAGCGGTTCTATTTTGTGAATCTTTTATGTAACGTAAAATAATTATGAGTTGCGAACGACAAGAAACATCGGTTGTCTCGTCTGCTTGTAAGGAAACAAAACTCGCCTTATCAATTTCACTTTTAATTTCTTCTTTATACACTTTATACATGCAGTATAAAATATCATTTTGTTTCGTTTTTGAAGACTTTTTGCTACTTCTGCATTTTTAAGATGATCATTTAACACACTAACTAATGTTATAGCGTTGTATGAAACCATATCTAAAAACACTCTTCGATTATTCGAATCGATTCGTCATGTCATCTTAATGCCGATTCATGTAAATCACAAAATGTTATGCAGTCTATGATTCTCGATAAAGTTTGTCTATTTTTGTCAACTAATTCATTGTGTTTTTTTATGTTAAGACGATATCCCGCATGGGTCTATATAGCAAGCCCGACAACCGAAACACCGTCTATCGAAATCACGACTATATCAAAATCTCGACAACCATAATCCCTACTGTATCAGAATCTCGACAACCATAATCCCGACTATATCAAAATCCCGACTATATAGAAAATTTCTACAATAACATTTTAAAATTAATTCGGAGCGTAGTGACTTTTAAATTGTTATTAATAATAAATAATAACAATTAATAATCTAATTGTATTTGAGATTATTTCATAATGTTAAGGTTTATTATGAATAATTTAACAAAATCAAATAAGTTAATGATAATTTATTGCTATTAATAATAAAAGTGTAGCACAAGGTGACTACGCTCCGAAATAATTTAAAAAAATTAAAATAAAATTTTGGTTGTCGAGATTTTGACGGTCTTTCGGTTGTCGGGCTTGCGATATAGACCCACGTGCCAACACAGTTGAAAGGGCCACAGAGCCTGTACTAAGTCGCATTTTACAATATTGAAAATAGATCAAAAAAATAATAATTACAAGAAACACATGTTTTAAAACAACAATTATTGGACTAGTTATACAAATATAGATGGGGCCCTACAGACTAGCCGCCCCTGGTCATGACATAAGGCTTCAACCTATTCTTCTATCCAGATGTTCAGCATCCTGCATTGATAATAGCGAAACGAAGAATTGAAAGTCATGAATTTTTTTCTTGAAAAAATCGCAGTCAAAGGAAATTTAAAAAAAAATCATTCCAGGTAGGAAACATCTTTAAAAGTACAAAAGAATAACACGCTTCAACAGGAAATACTTATTGTTATTTTCCACTACAAAAATTGTTTTGTTATCTGTGAATTATGTCACGTAAGAAAAGTAAGAACAATTTGATAATAAATAAAAGATACAATTTAGTTTTAGCACTCAACAATTCTGAAATACTCATTTTACAAAAAAAAAAATACTGATTTGCACTGATTTTTATTAGCTACAAAAATAATCTAAAATCACTCAAATCTTTTGAGTTTCCTTTTCAATTTGTGTGCGCTATTTCTTATTGATAGTTTGTACAATGGACAACAACATTATTAAGTTATTTAGCAAGATTAATTTCTTTTAATGATTCAACATTGTTTTTCATTTTTATATCAAATTAAGTTCATAAAATAGGAAACCTTTTTTATAACATCTTTCGTGAAAACTTTGATAATGACAATCAACGTCTTCCATGAATGTTTACATATTTATTATTTGAAATATTTGAACGTCCTGAGTACGAACAGATGCAAACTGATGTAAACTAAGTCGGTTATTTTGGAATAATGATATTAAAAAATATGTACATAAATTTAGTTTATAGATTTAATTAGAGATAATTTAATATCAGTTTACAAGAAGGAACGTCAAATATCTTAATAATATTTATCTTAACAGCGGAAGACATAAAAAACGTATTTATACAAGTATAATAGTAATACAAAGAATATCAACGGTTGCAAATATCAACGTAAATACGGTAAACATAGGTCTTTTCACCGCTAAAATATTATTAATATTAATTTATTTAATTATATTTTAAATTTCAATGTTTTTTTTTTTTTCAGAAATAACTTTCTTCATGTATTATATGGAATATTACATTTCTTTAATATTTATTGACCTTAATTTAGATTAAATAAAAGTAATAGAAAATTTCGATAAGAATTAAATCGGTGGCAATCGCCGTCAACCGAAATCCCGTCTATCGAAATCCCGAGTGGATCAAAATCCCGACTACCATAATTCCAACAATCAAAATCCCGACTATATTGAAATCCCGACAGTGTCTATTATTATTATATATTTTTAAAATAACATATTTATGGTAGTCGGGATTTCGATATAGTTGGGATTTTTATTGTAGAGATTTCAAGCGTCGGGATTTTAATACAGCGGGATTTCGATACAGTCGGGATTTCAATAGACGGTCTTTCGGTTGTCGGGCTTGCGATATAGACCCGAATTAAATCTATTTATATTTTGAAAGTAAATAAAATTAATTTCTTTTCTGAAGCTCAACGATTTTCTAACTTTCTTCAAAGAATTCAGTGTTTTCTTATGATCATCTGCATTAATAGTTTACAATTTCATTTACTAATCAAATTAGACACGATAAAAATTACTAAATATAAAATATTTCATTAAATTATCTTCTGAAGCTCAACTTTCTTAAAATATTCAGTGTTTTTTTTTATTGAATAATAGTTTATAATTTACAATTTTTTATAATTTTTTTTAAATAAAACAATCTTATAAAAAGTAAATAAAGATGAATAAAAATAACTTTTGAAAAGTAACTCCAAACGTTAAAGAAAACTTGATTATACAAATATAAGTCTACCCTAACAAAATAGAAATGATTCCCCTATGATGGAATCTGGTTTTGGCCTGTTCTTTATATTCCGTAGACGTTTTACAACAACGGTAATTGCATTATACTCTCGTATTTCCATTAGCACTTCTTTCAGTATAACAAAAACACTTTCCAAGCAAATTTTAAAACCTTTTCAACAAGCCGAGCAAGTCTTTTTTTAGTGATACATGTAGTTAATGTAATCCTCACTTTTTTATGGCCACTGCTGACTGCGATTATGTAAATTTTATTACAATATTTCTAAAATGTTTAACGTTTAATATTAATTAATTATGCCCAAAGTAAACGTTTCTTATCTCATTTAACAATACTAAAATGATGTAATTAAATAACGTAATATATATTAATTCTAAATATTTGCTTCTGTCAACAATTGTCATCTGCTTATGTCTCCCATTCAAGACATATATTGCTTAACTTTCGTGAGCTGTCAAACATTAATTTCCCGATGAATACTATTAATTATATTTTAAGTTTATGCTTCGTACCAATAATTATAAATTTATTTTGCTCCAATCATTTATCGATGGAACCGCACTATGCGAGGCATTGTATATTTATTTCTGTGTTGAAGATTCAAATAATTCTTTATATTTTTCTTTATTACAAATAATGTCCATCATATTTATTTCTGACCAAAAGAAATGTTTATGAATTATTATTGAATTACATTACGTAATGAAAAGAATTTCTTATATATTTTAGCTGTATTGAATATTTGCAAAATTTCATAGAATATCCATAATTTTTAGTTATTTTCGAAACCATTTAGACATGTTATTTAAATTCGGAATGTCTACACAATAAGCATCAATCATTTGAAGAATTTAAACTATTTGTTATGTAACTGACTGGAATCTATTTTAAAAGCGTTTACTTACTATAGATTCTATAGTATAGAAGATTTAAGCAT
Source organism: Nicrophorus vespilloides (assembly GCF_001412225.1). Lineage (NCBI taxonomy): Eukaryota > Metazoa > Arthropoda > Insecta > Coleoptera > Silphidae > Nicrophorus > Nicrophorus vespilloides. The sequence continues at coordinate 72,439 of NW_017096480.1, forward strand.
TCAATATTAACTGTAAACAAAGTAAACTCAATTTGTTCTTTGTAATCTATTTAATTTTTGTATTTAAAGGATAATGAAATGGGTTATATAAGAGTTTTTACAATTTTTTTAATTAATAATTAACATAATTACAACTTAAAAGATACAAAATATGCAGAGGTAACGATAGAACAAATATTCCCTAAGTAATGTTTGTTTAAAAACGGAAAAACTGAAAAATTACTTCTTGGCCTCGACGACCTTCTTTTCCCTCGCTTTCTTTCCCTCGGTGAGAGCGCTCCTGTCTTGTTCCGTTAACGCTGGCAAAACGCCGGTAACGACACCAGTACCGAGGGTGATAACGCCGTCCCTGAGGGTGAATCTCTGTCCCTTTTCGAGAACCATAGGCCTGATCATTTTCAGCACCAATCTGAAAAGCGAAGCAAAAAAAAAACGTTTCACAATTAAATCTTTTGTGGAAGAAAAAAGGTGCGTCGGTAAACTTACTTGGAATCTTCGCCAGGCATGACCATCTCTTTACCTGGAATTAATACTTGAACAGCGCAATCCCACGTCCTTGAGAACATCTGCATCTGGACAAAGGACGTGAACGGTTTCGATCTTCCGCCTTCCTCTTTGCTCAGGATGTAGACTTGGGCTTCGACGTGATCGTTGGCTTTCACGGAGCCGGGTTTGCACATGATCATTCCTCTCTTGATGTCGTCGCGCTTAACACCGCGCACCAAAGCGCCGAGCTGATCACCAGCCTGTGCTTCTTCGAGGATCTGATGGAACATCTCCACTCCGGTAACGGTACTCTTCATTACTTTGTTGTGTCCGATGAATTCGCATTCGGCGCCCTTCTTGAGAACACCCCTTTCCAAACGGCCGGTGACGACGGTACCGCGTCCCGGAATAGAGTAAACATGCTCAACTGGGAGAAGGAAAGGTTTGTCCAATTCCCTCTCTGGAGTCGGAATGTACGTGTCGACCTCAGCCATCAGCTTCAGAATAGCGTTCGAACCAATCTCCGGCTCCTTACCATCCAAAGCGCACAGAGCTGAACCAGTGATGATTGGCACATGGTCACCATCAAAGCCCATCTCAGTCATCAATTCCCTAATTTCCATTTCTACTAATTCAACCATCTCCTTATCGGCAGCATCAACCTTATTAATGAAAACAACAATGTGTTTCACTCCAATCTGCTTGGCTAAAAGTAAATGCTCCCTGGTTTGTGGCATGACACCATCAGTAGCAGCAACCACCAAAATAGCACCGTCCATCTGGGCAGCACCAGTGATCATGTTCTTAATGTAATCAGCATGTCCAGGACAATCAGTGTGTCCATAATGCCTGTTTTCTGTTTGATACTCAATATGAGCAACATTAATAGTGATACCTCTAGCTTTCTCTTCCGGGGCATTATCAATATCAGCATACTTCTTAGCATCCGCCAACTTCTTATCGGACAAGACTTTGGTGATGGCAGCAGTTAAAGTAGTTTTACCATGATCTACATGGCCAATAGTACCAACATTGCAATGAGGCTTCGTCCTTTCGAACACCTTCTTTTCATTCGCATAATTCCTAGTCTGAGTGTAATTGGTGAATACACATTGTACAATCTTTCCCTGGTTTTGGAATTTGATCGATTCGCAGTTGAATATGAATTGCTTCAAAGTCTGCTTGAACACTGAGCAAAAAAAGGAACAAATCATAACCTTAATAATCTATTTGTGCGAGATTTTCTTAGGATCTTTAAATTACCTGGGGCAATGCTCCTGGCCGTGAAGAACGACGACATTCTGATCGTATCTTCTACCCTAAGATTCCAGGAAGATCAACGTATATTTCTTCACAAATTTAATTAATTTAAGAGAGCGGCATGCACCATTATTTAATGCCTTAAAGATGGCGGACAATCCTAGGGTCCCCAAGTCCGAACTCAAAAATAACTACAAATCCTTTAAATTTACTAATTTGCATATTAAATAAAACTTATATTATACAATTATTTAATTAAATCCATTCAACATTCTTCTTTAAAACTTTATATGCACAAAATAATAGATTATTTTAAAATTTATAATGTATGCAACTTCTTCTACATTTATACCAGAATTCCACTAAGTTACACAAAACTTAATCCAATTAGTTTACTTGATAGATTAAAATTAATACTATACTTGAAATAGTTATAAACCTGTTAGACTATACTCTTAAGTAAACATTCCAATTAATTTAAAGAAATTCAAAATTTTTCCAAAACCGCAATCTAATAAGATTTTTTAGTTCAGCTATGTTAAATATTTTAATTATTATAAAATTACATAAAAACAGATCATATAATTCGAGTAATGACAATTGTTATGTAATATTAAATATTAATTGATATATGTAATTTATTAAAATTTAGTTTATACTCTCACATTTAATCTAATTATTCGATAGTCACGTTTACTACAATGATCATCAAATATTCAAATTAAAGACAAAACTATGGACTTTCCAATGAGCTTTCTATTATATTTGTAGTGTTTATCATTATTCTCTAATAACGTGTCAAATATTTGATCGAATTATCTAATTTGAGAATACGTATTAATTTTTGATAATTACATATTAACAAGGTCTTAATTGGGAATCTTCTGATATAATAATATATAAGTAATACTAATTATATCTCGAGATATGTTAATTTTAGATGTATATCGCAAGCGCGACAACCGAAAGACCGTCTATTGAAATCCCGACTATATCAAAATCTCGATTACCATAATCCCGACAACCATAATCCCGACTATATCACAATCTCGACAACCATAATCCCGACTATATCAAAAACCCGACTACATCGAAAATTTTTACAATAACATTTTTAAATTATTTCAACTTGTACTACACTTTTATTATTAATAACAATAAATTATTATTAATTTATTCGACTTTGTTGAATTATTCATAATAAACCTTAAAATTATGAAATAATCTCAAATAGAATTAGATTATTAATTGTTATTATTTATTATTAATAACAATTTAAAAGTCACTATGCTTCGGAATAATTTAAAAATGTTATTGTAGACATTTTCGATATAGTCGGGATTATGGTTGTCGGGATTTCGATACAGTCGGCATTTCAAACGTCGGGACTTCGATACAGTCCGGATTTCGAACGTCGGGATTTCGATACTGTCGGGATTTTGAACGTCGGAATTTCGATACAGTCGGGATTTTGATTCAGTCGGCATTTCAAACGTCGGTTGTCGCGATTGCCACCGGTTAATTTGCAATTGCTTTTATATTTTGTAAGAAAAAAAAACTTAATACATTTATTGTATGTTTTAGATAAAATAAATTCATTCTCAAAGTATACATTTTTTAATAATATTTTTTATGATCATCTTTAGTTGTAACAATAATATTTTTTATGATCATTTTTAGTTGCACATCTTTAGTTGTAACAATTATATAAAAAATGTTAATTATTGATTGAAATATGATTTTTTTTATTATTAAGAAATCAGAGGAAAAATAAGAACTAATATTCTATTAATTTTCAGTAAATATTTCTTTGTTTTTATATTTTTATTGTTAGGAAATTAATTATTGCTAAAGTATAGTGTATAAAGTTGCTTCAAAGATGGAACTACAAATATCTAAAACTTAGTAATAATTATGAATTATTTATGAAGTAGGCAACTCGTTGAACTGTAATTATAGTTTTAAAAAAATACAATAATTTATTACAAGGATATTCATTACTAATAAAATCATAAAATTAAACTAACAATTAATTAAAGTAGTAACGATTTATTGAAATTACTAATTGCATACAAATGATGTTAACTACTGAATCGTTTAACTAATTATGTGAAGATATATTACATTTTCAAATAGGAATTTTACGTTCGGAGATGCCGTAAATTTTAATTTATTACTTAATTATTTTTTTGAAGAGTGTATTTAGCTTAGGAATGTTTGTTAAATATGGTATTAAGTGTGCATGCAAATAACCATAATCTAAGCATAAATAAACGTATGTCACATGCACAGTTAATCTATTCAAAGCTGGAGAATATTCAAATGCATTCACATCGCTGCATCGTTATGAAAAAAAAAAAATAATAAGAAAATGTGAGAAAAACGATGATCATCATGAATAATAGTGACGAATAAATGATTTTATCATTAATACTTGCATTGATATTTATGTTAATCAATAGAAGAGTAATTGCATTAGGATAATTATGTTATTATAGTCAATGCAGTTGTAGCTTCTCGAATCATTCGAACATAAATCCAAATAAAAAAATATATAATTTTTAATACAGGATATTGGTTCTTTTATAGATGTGCAGCGTGATTCATGTATTCGGTTTTCTAATAGCTTTAAATAATGATATGTATCTTCTAAAGAAAGACATGATGGAAACGCAAACAATCAGGAACAAAATGAAATTCCATTTCAAAATTGGTATAAATTGAGATTAGTATGTATAAAAATGCTATTACAATGTTTATGAATCTAGTAAGGAGGATTAGATACTTGTGTACAAACAACTTTGAAAATGTACGAATTTAAGCTTAACGTACATTCGTTTGTACGTACTAATATTTGAATGAATATGATGTACTTAAAGAATAATAATTAGTCACATGGAAAAGAGTGCGTTCGTATGAACTATAAGTACGTTCGTGCGAACAAACACGTGTCTACCAAAAACATCATAAATACAAGAATTTTATACGAAATGGGAAATGGGGTAAAAATAATTTTTTTTTGGTAATAGGGATTTTTTTCTAATTTCATCTTACCAAACTCAGAGAGCGGTTCTCTGACTCCTTTCCAGATCTTGATGTACAAACTGTGAATTGGGTTGTAGATCGTTTTAAATGTGAAATTATTAACATACCAGAAGAACCTCCAGGTTTGGCAGAGGCAATACTTGAACTTCGAACCAATACTGAAGCACGTAATCAATTTGAAACCAAAGCAAATCTGTCGTCTTTTTTGGTAGTCAAAGGCTGCATAGGCTATAGACATTATGTACGTTAACAGAACACTGACTGTTCTTCTAAATAAATTATGAAAAATGTAATGTGTACGTTAGTATAAATGAAAAGACACATGTACCTAAAACTTCGTGAATGCATGTATTTATGTTTATACGTACGACAATTTGTATCAATATTATGTACCTAAACTGTAATATTCATTAAATATATGAAAGTGATTAGGATATACCAAAATCGGTAGAAGTATACGCATTTAATTTCATTTAAAACTATATCTTATTGAATAAAATGAAATAAAAATCATCAAGTTTAATAATTACTCATATTATTAAGGGTGCGTTCGTATGAACTATAAGTACGTTTCTGTGAACAAAAATACATGAGTCTACCAAAAATATCATAAATACAATAATTTATATGGGAATTAATCATACGATCATATAAAGTATGGAAAACTCTGTTTTCGTTTTCGATTATGATCGTCCGTATTGAATATGTTCTTGCGAATTAAGCAAATTTGTATACGAAAATATCAAATAATTAAATCACATGTATGTGAGTTTAGTATTCACTAGAAGTACGTATTTCTAATAAAATTTAAACATTTATAGATTCAAGATGCTTTGAGTTATAAATGTTCGCCCGTATGAACATTGAATATGTTCTTGCGAATTAAGGAAGTACCAGTTGTATTAATCATGTATATTGAATTTTTTTATTATTTACAAAGCAATCTATCTACAAAATAGAAAAACAGATAACATGCTCTAGTTCTGGGTTTAATAATGAGAAACATTAAAAATATATATTGGAGATTGATCCAGCGACCAAACTCCACATAGTGCTTATAAAAGAAAAACTCACGAACACATACACGCAAACAAGTCTTATTGTCTATTTAGACACTAACATCAAAAGCGATTAGGGCGGTCCTGTGGTTGGAATCATTTCAATCTTCGTCGATGAGATTCAGTGTGTGTAAGTTCAGAGGCAACTTGGTTTGGATGGTCCTCCAGTCGATGTTGGTATTTGCTGCTGAGTTCCGTTATCTCATCCTTCACAAATCGGACTCCAGTGTATTGATGAATGTATTCGTTAGTCGAGAACCAGGGAGCATTGACAATTGCTCTGAGCGTTTTTGACTGAAACCGCTGTATGATGTCGATACTTGTGTTACAGGCACATCCCCAAAGTTGTAGTCCATAAGTCCATATTTGTTTTATAATCGTCTTATAAATTAAGACTTTGTTTTCCGCTGAGATGGATGAGTATCTACCCATTAGCCAATGCAATCTTTTTACTGTCAGTCCCAGCTGTTTTCTTTTTTTCGTAATATGCTTTTTCCAGGTGAGTCGACGATCCAGATGCATGCCAAGATACTTAGCGTCATCAGCCTGTAGTAGGGCACTGCCATTCAGTGTAACGGGTGGACAAGTTTGTCGACACATTGTGTACGTTACATACACCGACTTAGTTTCATTACCCTTAATTCTCCACTTTCTGAACCAATGTTCGATGCTATTCAAACTTATTTGGAGAATCTGTGAGGCCGTAGTTCGGTTTTGATGAGATGCTAGAACAACGGTGTCTATAGCAAATGTGGATATAGTGGCGTGCTGAAGAGTTGGTAGATCAACCGTGAAAATTAAATAGAGTAAGGGTCCAGAAACAATTTTCTGCGGGACACCAGATATGATTGGGCGTAGCGAGGTCACTTCGTCCTTGTGATTGATCTGGAAGTACGACCTCCCAGTCAAGTACGATTTGAATAAGACCTAATATTCATGTGGGAAACACTTATTAATTTTATATAGCAATCCTCCATGACAAACTTGGTCAAATGCCTGTGAGATGTCGAGGAAAGCGGCAGAGCAGTACCTTTTCTCCTCAAGACTTTTGCCTGTCAAATCCACCACACAATGCACCTGTTCCACAGTGCCTTGTCGCTCACAAAATCCGAAATGGTGTTCCGGAATGAGATGACTATCCAACAGCCAGGGCTTCAGTCTTCGCAGCAACAGCTTCTCGAACAGTTTAGATAGTACCGTCAGGAGGCTGATGGGTCTGTATGAAGACGCCGTGTCCGTTGGTTACCCAGGTTTGGCGATGAGTATGATTTGGGCTACCTTTCACTGTGATGGAAATATACCGAGTCTCAGGATTGCGTTGAAGATAAGCGTTATTACCCTAATGTCGATACTGGAGAGCTGCCTCAAGACCTCTTCTGTAATCAGGTCATATCCTCATTAAATTGAGCAATGGGAAGTGACATTTGGTATGGATACCCCAGAAATTCCATTATCTCGTTTTTCTCTTCCCCTGCAAGTCCTACCAGGAAAGGTTGGAACACGTTTGTTAAATGGACAGCAAATAATATTGAATATTTTTTTTTATGATGCAACAATCAACAATAAGTTTAAAAATAAGTATCATTCAAATTTAATATGTACGTTTGAATGAATGAAAAGACACATGTACCTAAAACTTAGATGAATATACATACATGAATATGGAAATACACATCAAGTACGTTGATTCGAATTCACATGTACCTAAAATTTCGTAATATATGATAATTTACTATTCAATAAACGAATATTTCTTAATACGTACGACCATTTGCATATATAATGTATATTGAATAAAAATATTTCTATTTTTTAATTATGTAACAAACAACATTACGTTTCAAAATAAGTATTAATTTGTACATTTGTATGAATCAAAAGACACATATACTTAAAATTTTGTGAATGCATGTACTTAGTTAATACACCATACAAATAACGTACATTCGTTTATACATACCACAATTTATAAACACAATATGTACAATATGTTAGATAAGCGTTAAAAAATTGAAATCAATAGTAAATAATAAAAATAGTATAAATATATGTTTTAAATTTATTTTATTGAGAAATCATTAAGACTTTAACTGAGACGCGCGGCAACGTTAAATGGAAAAGCACGAAACAATTAATTCCTATCATTAACTCACAGAGAGGCGCCGTCACTGTGGAAAACAAGTTTTAATTAAATACCCATTGAAAATGTCCGTGCATTTTGCTTTGCAACATTTGTTCAACATTAATAACAGAATCAGACGCGAGACAATTAAATGCGCCGAGAAAATTGAAAATGTCGACGATTATTCATTTATTCATATATTTATTTACACGTCTGCAATGATGCATCCGGTATGAAAACCCCATTTTCATTTCGGGCCAGATTTCTGATTAAATGCAATTTCCAAGTGAAAATATATTCGAGAAATCAATCGAAACGCGCGTTGCAAATGCGTTCGGAATAATTGCGATGAAATGTCGATGTTGTTGTTGGAGATACAGTAATAGCAGCAACAGAAAACAACAAGAAACAAGAACAAGAACAACAACAACAGGAGGTAACGACAAGTGCAGATTTTGACCTCAATTGTTAATAGAAATTTTTGTAATATTTTCTCGATGTATTTAGTCTCTCACGCGCTGAATGTCTGGACCTAAATGCGACTGGATTTTCTGGATTTTACTTCCAAAGGCTTTATTATTATACAGACTCGTAATAGTAACATAAAAACCTACAAACAAACGAAAAAAAAAATAACATAAAATAAGTGCGGACCGTCTCGCGCTCGTTCCATGTCTGTCTGTATGTAATTAAAGACGTGTTCAACGAGACCTACATTCTATCAAAATTTCCGTTTTTTTTTCTGTTCATTTTGCGTTTAACATTTGAGAACATTGACGGAACAAATCGGATGAGCGGTTTTTTTTATTCGCGAACTTTACTGTATTCTTCACATGCCGCACATCACTTTACGTTTCATTATATAAAATACATAACATAATGACACATTTAAAATTTAAATTTTTAATAAATATATATCAAAAATAAGATTTATAAACAATGAAAACTTTAAATAATTGTTATTACACAAAGTGAATGGAATAAATAACATTTTTCTTTAGAAATTTTATATTTAAATTATATTTTCAGAGACTTACTAATTAGTAATTAATTGATTTATTAAATTTATTTATATTTTTTTAATATAGCAATCTATCTAATACAAATAAAATAAGATAAGAAGCTGCAGTTATGGCGTTAGCTGAAATTTTGAACAATTGGTCCAGGAACCAACCTTCATGTAGGACCATATTCACCAGATCATCAGCAAGATGATGTTTGGTGCTAGCTTTAACTAACTCTTCTTGAACAAAGGTGGTGATTTTATCATTCAATTGGTAATTTCTCTTAAGGTTTTAGATTCTGTGACGTGGTAAACACTGGAAAGAATGCTCCACGGTTCAATAATATTTCCAGAATTTCGGGGAGACCGGATCGAACCGTGAAGAGAGACGGTCGAGTTCTCCAGTAGAGAAGAGATTTGATAGATATTTGTACGGGTCTAGAACTGTGAAATCAAGACAGTTAAGGAGCCCGGTAGAAGTAAAGAGTGTTGATCACAAGGAAGCAGTATTAGAGTACTTCCTCTCGATAAAAGGAAGTAGCGTCCGGAATATTCCCACGTCGAAATTCACGCCCAGCAGCCTTGAAGATTTTTTATAGTTTATATTTGTATTTCGTACACCAGAGCACCCGTCGTGTTACAATTCGAACCACTGTATGATGTTGCAGGCAAATTCCCAAAGCTGTATGCTGTTATTTCATATGGGTTTCATAATTGCTTTATTAATAAAAACTTATATTCGATGGTGTTGTGCGTATTCCTATCTGTAGCCTGTAGAGTTTTCTAATTGTTGCTCCCTGCTGCTTCCTCTTTGTTGAAATGTGTTTTTTCCAGGTTAGTTGGTGATTAAGTTGCAGTCCGAGATACTTGGCTTCATGCGATCGACAGATGGGCATATTTGTCGACGTATTATGATTGTTATGTGCACAGATATTACGAGGTATGTTTGAAGGTATTCGTGTGGTGCAATAATCGCAGTATCGTCAGCAAAGGTAGCTACAACGACTCCATGTGATGCCGATAGGCTGTGAAAAATACAGCAAGGGCTTTAACATACTACTCTCATTGCTGTGTCTGACCAAAAAGTACCTCCTTGTATAATCTTAATAGAATCTAAAAAAAAAATATCAAATTTTTTTATAAATTGTATTTTGAAGTCTTTCATATTTTATTAAATAAACGACAGTTATTTATTTATAGCAATTAATTATGATATGCAATTAACTTAAAAATTAAACATAGAAGTGAATATTAAAAAAATTGAAATCACAGAAATAATCAAAATTGTCTAAATTCAAAAGTTCATTAATATCAATTGGTTGTTAAGACAACTCATATTAAGTAAGTATAGTAATAATTCTAAACATATTTTTAATAACTCAATGTTATTATTTTTGTATATTCTTGTTTTTAATAATTTTGTAACAAGCAAAATAATTGAAGAAATAATTTTTTCTAACTAAAACTATGATTCAACTAGTTTATATATATGCAAAATTGGTTATTTGGCATGAAATATTGTTTGCTTGTATTATTGAAAAAACTATAATAGTAACATTTAATACTCATCTCTTTATAGTTTATAAACTACAGCAATACCCAAAGTATATTTCCTTTCCGTCAATATGACTGATTGTTTTAAACCGGACTAATCGGGGATCTACAACAATCAATTTATTGATACATTATATTAATTTAATACATTTTCTATAAAAAAATAATTTTGGATACTATTTTTAAATTCATTTTGTTAATTTAAATACGAACCGATCGAAACCGCACTATACGAGGTATTGCTGTATATAGATATTTTATATATTTGGAATTTATGTTTATTTGGTCAAAAAATTAAAATTATCAAAATGTATATATTTCATTTTTACTTTCTATTTTCTTTGTATCATTGTTCCAATAAAAATAAATTGTTGTTCGTGTGTGCACATATTTTTTTTGCTATATAAAAATGAAGAAAGTCTATGAATGTTTCAATTTTCTCTCAATTTATTTGTTTTATTATTATTTTCAGTTTATTTGCTAGATTGGATTTAACAAAGCAAACGACGCACTGCAAGTCGCTTTATTCACGCTTGAGTTAAATAAAGTAGAAGAAAGTAATGTTATTGGACATTTTCTTTTAATGCTTTACTGAGCTCTTAATTAAATCATGTCTTGTATGCATTTTAAAATAATTCACTTGACTGAGCCGACAAGAGAAACCATGTGAATGAATATAATATGTATATAAAATACAAATAGTACAATACATTTTTTTGTTTTATTTTATTTCCTAGTTTTGTGAACTGAAAATAGATCGTATTCAGAGAGTGCATCAAGTGGGCGTAAATTTAAATTCTACACTTTGTTCTCATCATCTCAAGCACGGTTCGTCTCAAATGAAGTGATCCAAATCGACCTTCAGTGTTAATCCCATTACATCATAAACTGCAATGTTCAAATGCATAAAATAAATTTAAAGACAGGATTGAGAATTATTATATACATTACAATCATTGTAATGGTGCGACTTTTTTATTTATAAGAAGTATTATATTTTTACCACGATTATCATAATAGTTAAAGATTTAAATGAAAATATATTTTTTTTAAATTATTTGAATATAATATTGTACATGTTAATAATTAACTTTATAAGTTTTTAAGATTAAGTTTACTATTCTGTCTAAAAATAAACAATTGAAATATCGTAACTAAACTAAAAAAGTGAAGTAAAATCATAATCGAAACGAATCGAAACGAATCATAATCGAATATAATCGAATATAATCGAATATAATCGAATATAATCGAATATAATCCAATATAATCCAATATAATCCAATATAATCCAATATAATCCAATATAATCCAATATAATCCAATATAATCCAATATAAATGAACGTACACAACAACGTCAATCCGGTAATTTGATATAAACTTTTTAGGCAATAAATGTTATTCATAAAACAAATGACATATGTCAAAACTGTCATATTGACATAAAACATAATTAATATAACAAAATTTTATAATAACTGTCAATGTTACTAAAAATACATGACGTTTGCTGTTAACTAACAAATTTAAATATCTAGTGATTTTATAAATATATACGTCAAAAAATGACAGATTGTAAAAAAATAAACAATTGACTAAATAAATAAAGATAATCTAGTATAAACTTAAAGCGTATAGAAAGGAAAATTGTCGAATATAATCGAGTAAATCTATAACTAAATCTGCTTGTGTATATAATTGAATATAGTCGAAGATAATCGAATAAAATAAAACATAATCGAACGTAATTGAACATACTCAAGCATCATCGAAAACAATCGAACATAGTTAATTATAACTTTCTTTCACCTATACTAATTTCTAACGTCTCAGAATCTAAAATAATCAAATTAACCAAAGGAAATATAACTTATATTAAGATAAAAAAATATACAGTTTCCATTTATATTTCCATGAATATAAAATAAAAGAAATGAATAACAAAAGTAAAGAAAATTTAATTTAAAAATTAATTTACATTAGATTATACAATAGTTAATTTTAAAATCAAATTAATGAAGAATTGTTGTGATTAAAGATTTAGTTCCAAACAGTTAAATTTATTGCACTCAAATTAATTTCCTTGAAGGTCATTGACTTTCCGCTTTGAATACTATTATCAATCACTTTTTTTTGAGGCTTCCTTTTATAGCAGTTACCATAAAAATGTAGCAGTATTAACGTAATTAGCTGCCTCATATTAAATTTATATTTTTAAGGAGTTTTTTTTTCAATATAAATACAAAATAAAATTACATATAAATATCGATTTCTCCAGAATTAAAGATGTACAAAAGTTTCTTTCNNNNATAATTGGAATTTATTAATATAATTGCTGAGATCTGAACCGGTTCAATTTTGTTCAGCTTATAAAAGAATTAAGTAAAAAGCAAGTATTAATTTTTGCAAAAAATAAGTAATAATCATAAAATCACTACTTATGTGATAATTATATTATATTTAACATCAATTGTAATCGGAGAGTAGCCACAAGATTGTTAAGTAAAATCGTTTTTTAATCATTATAAACGAGTTTATTTCATGGACGTTATTTGATTTTTGGGTTCGTATATTATTAAGACATTAAAATGTAAATTACGCGAAATTACGCTGCGACATTGAAAGAAGTAATATAAAATAAATTACTTATAAAACAAGAATAAAAAAAATGTTGGAAATTACAGAACTATACACTTTTAGATAAATAAAATATTTATAATGACAATACACAATTATTTTTTTTAGAAAAACTATTGTCTATGATTTCATTAAATAATCTAAATCTAAAACATAATCTCCTAGAAATTTGGATTATCATGTTTAATCCTTAAAAATGTATTTGTTGAATATTTCGTATCTTAATTTTAAATTAATTTGGAGAATGTTTGTCCAGTAATAAAATTTATTAGATTACGTTTTGCATGTTATAAAATGTTGCAATCCTTTCCTCTTTAACTTAAATATAGGAAGTATACTTCCGGTTAGTATAAACGACTTGAATACTTAATGTTATGTTTGGTTTTATCTACATAAAACGCGAATTATAGTCTAGCGTCTTTCATACTAATATTAGATATTAGATTCTACAGCTACGCCTATTTATTTGCTATACAAAATTACACATTATGTAAATATTTATATCTTCATGTCGGTTTAGTAATTCAAAACTGACAGATTAACATATAACAATAATGAATATAGCAAGATTATATAACAACTGTCATTGTTATTTGACATAAATGACGTTTTCTGTTAACACACAAATTTAAACTAAATGTTTTATTTCATTAGTAATTCTTGAATTATCCAGTGAGTTTCTAAATATTTTTTTTCAGATAATTCAATCTTCTCATAACTAAAATGACACAATATGTCAAAATTGTCATTATGACTTGACATAAATGACATTTTTTTATTAACTGACAAATTATAATTAACTGTTTAATTACTTATATACATTAATTTCATGATCAATTATCCAGTGATTTGCTATAAAAATTGTTCATAATACAAATCACATAATACGTCAAAACTGACAGCCTGACATAACAAGATGATCGTTAACTAAAAATGTATAAATTATAAATGTTACATATAATAAATTTTGCTCATAATCAAATGATGAAATGTAAAAAATAGTTACAGATTGATAGTAAAGCAATGTTTTGTTGCAACTATCATTGTATCATTGATATAAACGTCATATGTTTATTTCGACTAACAAAATCTAATTAAATAATTAATTAATTATATAAACCAATTTATGAAATATAGTGATTTGCAAAATATTTTTTCAAACTATACTCGTCAAAAATGACAGATTGATATATTAAAACTGTCTTTATGTCATGTGTTTATGTTAAAGTTCGGTGTTAAATAATAAATTCTAATTAAACGTGTCATTTCTTACATGAACTAAATAATTATTGAAATATATATAGCAAATATTTTTAGATAGTATGACGTACTATGTAAAAAATGACAGATTGACATAACAATATAATAATTCTGGCAACATTTTGTTGAAACTGTCACCGTAAGTTAACATAAATGTCATGTATCAAAGTTTACAGTTCACAAACAAATTGTAATTAAATATTTTATTATATATATGAACTAACTAATGATTCATGAAATATCCAAAAAATGCTAAATATATTTTACATAATAGATTGACAATTGACAAACAAATGCTGTCATTGTGACATAATACAAATGTATTAATATTGAGTCTCGATGTTACATAATAAATTATAATTAACTGTTTTACTACTTATGTAAATATAATCAATCGATAAGTAAATAGGAAATACTACTGATGATGATTAATTATAAAAAAATGTCTATAAAATTGTAATGTAATGATGAGTACAATAAAAACTAAATACGTTGATCTTAGATGCGACCTTATTCAAGGTTGTCTCTTTATTCTATACATGTATAGATTTAAATTTACACGTATTGTCAAGTACCTATAAATAAACATTGTTATTGGTGAAGATATGCCATGTTTATTGATAGTTCTTATTTTTCGCATTCGAATTTCGAGTGTTTTTGTCCTTCATAAGCTTCATACTTATTTATTTTTTTATTTTGAAAAAACATATAACATATTACAAAACTTGTATAACATAGAGTAGTTTAATCGTATAATTAATATAATTTGATATATAATAATTTGATTGATTCACTATTTTTTGATTGGTTAATACTTTCATTCACAGTTTCAATTAGAAATATAATTTTGTTGAATTGGTGATAACTTCGATTTGTTGATTGATTCATTACATGATTGTCTTATACATTGATTGTTTGAAGTATTAATAAAACTTTAATGATTATTAAATTTGATTAAAATATTAAAAATATGTTAGATACAATTTAATTTACTATTAAAGAACGTGTAAATCGTACTGTAATTTGACTTTGGAAGACCTTTCATTTATTAAAATCTTCAAAAGTTAACTGGATCTTTTTATAGGAAGACAAAACCATGGAAAATTCATGTGGTTTCTGAACTTTATGTATATTTTCGCTTCACTTTGTTGTTGTTGTTTTTTGTGTGTTCACTTTTGCTATTGAATTATTTATGAATGGTGATCGAATTGACGTGATTGATGCCGTTCCGTCTGTTATTGTTAACCGGTGCTTTGATTTATATACAAAAAAATGTTGAAACGCTCCTACTGAATGAACATACTCAAACGAAATAAATAAATAAAAGTGTATAGACGATGAAACGCGCGTATATATATTTTTTTTTGGTGAAGAGTAACAGTGTAACGGTAGAATTATGTCACCGTCTGTTCAATTAGCATTGGAAGAAGTAAAATTCCCGAGGCGTGCGCGTGGTGAAGAAGAGTCCGCACCGGCGGAACGTGATGGAAATAAAGACCTCAAAAGCTTGGAGATTGCATTGCTTGCACCTATCCTCTTCTTCGTACAGCAATAAATGTGTAAAGGCCAAATGGACTGAACGACGGCCGCAGCAAACAAGACAATGAGTCCGTTCGTAATATAATAAAGATTTTCTCTCATAATTACACTTCTTATCGGCAGCGGTCTGCAAAGGCAGCGAAAGCGGCCGGAGGTATAACAGCAAAAACCATCATCATTAAGGCCCCCCGACTCATCTGTCTCTAATAATGCTGCCAGACCTATCTGATTCCAGTCTCATTCGCTAGTAGAGACTGCTATAATTTCCTTAAACTCTGGACTTTCTCACGGCATGCCCTCGCGCCTCCATCCATGTCTTCATATCGTACGCAAAATTCAACGTCGGAAACGAGTGCTCAAAGGCTGTGTGGTGTGCAAGGATTAGAGGAGGATTTAGCTTTATACTCAATATGCATAATGGTAAATCATATGCTTATGTTATAGAAAATGAGAATTACATGTATGTTGTTGCAACCACACTATGCTTGAAATTAGATTCAAATTTTTAATAATGTACAATGAGAATACGATCAAAGACGGCGACTTGTGAGGATTAAGGAAGATTTAGCAGTATACTCGATAAATCATATGCTTATGAAATAGGAAATAAGAAATATATGTATAATTATGAGAGAGACTAATAGCCGAATGGTTAAGTCACCCTACCCACGATTTAGTGGACGCCGGTTTGAATCCTGGTCAAGCAAGGACCTTTGTAGGCCCTGTCGATGCTTGCAGCAATAGGGCCATCGTTCACAGATGGACAGTGAAATGAATGAGGTTCAGCATATTGACCTTCAGCCAAGTCGATGTACAATAACAGTGTTAAGGATAGCGCCAGATTCACAGTGAAAGGAAAGAGTGGAGCCACAAAGCATCAATATACTACTGAAGTTAAGCTGCAAGAAGACAGTCAACCAACAAATTAAAAATCAAATCATCATAATGGTAACTATTCGCCAGTAAAATTATCCATTTAATGTCAACCGCGATCTTAAATTTATTCAATGTTCACATTGATGAACAGATTGTGAATAAAATTATGCATACAAAAATGTATAATTATGCAAACACACAATTCATGAAGGAGACTCAAATTTCAACTAATTTGTACAATGGAATGCTCAAAGACGTCCAAACATGAGAAGAAGATTTACCATTATACTTGATAAATCTATATGCTTATGAAATAAGAATCAACTGTAACTTCAATTATCACGTTTAGCAGAAATGGGATTTAGCATTATGTATGATGTACATTATATAAAAACAGTACAAAGCAGCGATTCTCAACCTATCGATGACAATCCAAAATTAGATTGTGTAAAAATAAAAATTGTCGCAAAATGTTAGCTATCACCTTATGTCAAATGTCAATCAATACTAAGTTGGTACAACTGACAGATATGTACGTCTCATGTTCAGATGCATACAGTAGTATCAAAAGTATCAACTACCATTGTTTTTAAGTCATTTGATAGTTAAATAGAACTGTCTACTACAATACACATCTATTGCATATAAAACATAGTAGTATGCTTATCAAGTTTAGCAGAAAGAGGATTTTACTTTATGTAATATGATCAATATACAAAAACAATATATAGCGATCCAAAATTGAGTTGGGTAAAAGCTGTCATTTTATGTCAAAACTAGGTAAAAAAAACTATTATAAATTGGGCTGCACAACTACAAATAAAAATTTTGGGTAGCATAGCAAAAAGATTGAGAAACGTTGGTATAAAATATAAATCTTGTAACTAATTTGTTTTTGCTCATATGGAAACATAATATTTCTCAATTTTAACACAATTTATGAGAACTATTCAACAATTTTTTTTATGTGATTGTCAGTATTTTTAATAATGTACAATCCAGTATTCAAAGATTGTGTCGTGTAAGGATTAGACGAGGATTTAGCAGTACACTAGATAAATCATGTGCCTATAGGATGTAAGAAATACATGTATAATATTACAAATACACTATGTCTGAAGTGAGATGTATTACTATTATCCAAATCATTGATAACTAATAGTAAGTTGATATAACTGACAGACATTTATGTCTCATGTTACGAGACATATAGTGGATACAGACAGCATCAAGAGCACCAATTACTATTGTCTCTAAGTCATTTGATATTTAAACTGAACTGTCTACACAAATTTCCACTATTGCACATAAAACATAGTAATACGCTTATTTGTCATTTAGTCCCAAGTTGAACAGAAAGTGGATTTTGCTTATACAAAAACAGTATAAAGCAGCGTTTATAAACCTATGGGTCACGGACTTAAATTGGGTTGAGTAAAAAATTTAATAGCTCGAAAAATGACTGATTTCAATAAGTTTAATAATATTATATTGATAGATGGCGCTTCAGAATTATATAATGAACATCCAATTGAAGCGCCATCTTTTGGTTTAATCAATCAACTTTCTTGATTCTCTTCTTTAATTCTCCATTCAGCTCTTTAATGATTCCGTTTGCGCCTTCAATTTAACGGAAACGCCGCTTTCTCACACGCTTCTTCTTCATTCACTAGTTGTTCACCTTCTTTTCTTCCTCCGTTCCATTGCCATATTATTTGTACATATTTTTTTTGTTGTTGTTCGTCTCATTTAATTTCCGTTGCGTACGACCAAGACCTTCCTGCGGCTTGCGCATAAAAACCAACAATTTTGTAATAAAATTAAAAGGCAAATTACCGGCATCGCTGTTGGCGTTTTATTATTTTTATTACAATATCTCTAATATTTGGAATTATCGAACTGCAATGAGCGTATCTCGTTTAGTATAAATTGTTTAATAGTGTATTATATAATAAATTGTAGATTATGTTGTGCAGTTCGCGTGATTTGCGATTTTTTTTATAGTTGCTTTAGTTTACGGTTGTTACAAAGATCTTTTGTTAGAGATGTTCACAATTGTTACATCGATATAGAAAAAAATGTATGTGTAAAATTGCGCAGCGAATTGAAATTTAAATCGTTTTTACTTGAAACCAATTATTTTCGCTTTTTATTGCGTACCGAAGTAAAATATTCAAAAAGGACAAAACATTATATTTGAAAGTCTCATAGTATATGATAGAGTACTTAGTACTTAAAACTCTCTGTTCGAACTAACGTACGAATTTATATGTACTTGATAGTATATTATGAATAGGACATATATTTATTGTAGATTAAAAACATGTAAGAAAAATGGAATTTAACGTTTGATTCTATGTATGTTATTTACAAAAATAACTTTCGAACTTACGTTCAAAACTAAAGTACGATTATTCGTAGGAACGTACAATTATATGGACGTTATTTCTATAATTTACAAATGTTAAGAATAAGACTTTCATTATTATAGGATCTAAAACATATTGAATATTTACTTATTTTTATAATTGTACCTTAGTTTGAACAAATGATTGAATGTGCTTTCTTTTACTTACATTCCATAATACATAAGTAATTATTTGCTGCCATCAATTTGAACTAACAAAAATATTCATATCCATACCAATATGCAGATATAAATACAATATATTCAAATTGATGTACAATTACGTGTATACAAAAAACGTAAATTCTTAAAAATAATATAAATATTTGATTTTAGAGTTTGCAGGATGGGAAATAAACCCACATTTGCAGAACAAAGATTGAAATCGACCTCATTGAAATCTAAGATTACATGCAGCGCTTGATCTTTATCTCAATAAGGCACAAATCTTTAAATCTCTCAAATAGAGAGTAAAAAAACGATGTGCGGACATCGAAGTCTCAGCAGTAATTTCTGAAGCGCCGAGCAGCAACATGTACAAGAATCCACGATATTCCTTTTCTATCCAATCTCTAAAAGCTTATCATCCTTAACATGTTCACTGTAATCTCATCTCACGAGAAACTACGATACTTTGCGCTGCCTTTGCGGACTGTATCATAAAAGTTTCTCACATCATCAATTATTAAGAGTACAACTTTTAAAACTAAAACTTACGTATGCTCAATAATTTTTTTTAAGGACATTTATATTGTCTAATATTTATGGAAAATTCAATAATATTTTCGAAAATAAGGAAAGATTATATTTTCCTGATGTAAGTTTTGTTCTTAATTTTGTTATGAATATATATTTTTTTTATAAACAAGTGATTTTAATTTTTACATTATGTATTTTTAAAGTAGATTTATATTATTAGTTTGTCTCATAGATGACGTGAACCTATCAATCAACGTACATGCTTTTAACGTATGTTCGATACTAAGTACAGATGTTCGAATTAACGTACAGATATCCGTACAAAAGTACAATTATTTGGACGTTGTACAAATTGCGAGAACAGAATGCAGCAAACCTTATACAGTGCGTTCCGCTAATACCCCGGACTGTTTGAAACCGGACTAATCGAAAACTTGAAATTTAGTGAATCCTCTCAATGTGAGGTATTGCTATATATCATTATATACTAAGTATGGATTTTAAAGGTTTGGATTATTTTTAATGAAAAGATCAACCTTTATAAGTCTTAACCTTTCCTCGGCTCGACTGAATTTTCAGTTTTATTGATTTATAAATTGTGATGTGACTTTCCTAAACCTATCCTTTACACAATATGAAAGTATATGAACAGAACAATTATAATTCTTGTACTTTAGTTCTATTACATAGAAATTAAAATTAGTTCATTTACATTCAATTATTTTCAGTTACTACCCTTTTCCTTTATCGGTATAAATAGTAAAAAATGTGTGAATTCGAACAACCTATTGAAATTGTCATAATAAATTAAATATTTAGAAAAAAATTATACATAACATCTTGTATTCTAATCTCTGAATCTCTGAATCTCTAGTGTTGAGTATTTTCATATTTCGTCACTGTTTAACCATAAAATATACTATGTGTTATACTTTATCGTTTACATCTCCGAAAAAACCTGAAATGGCATTGCCTTCATGTTCTTTACACTCTCTAACGGTGCTGTCAGAGTTACCATGAATCTTATTAACCGATGGAATAATAAAATTGCGATAAAGCGAAAATCGTAACTTATTACATAATTTACATATTTTAACAGCTCATAAAGAAACAAACTTTGACATATGTTAAAGTTATGAAACGAGATTAGATCAAATGAATTTTAATTAATGTACTTAGCAATGACATTTCTACTTATACTTAAATTACTCTTCTAATTATGTTTTGAATTAATAACTAATATATGACAAAAAATCCAGATTGAAAATTTCAAAACAAAATTCTGCAAAATTACTACACAATATATACATATATCATACATCTTTTAGTGCTTTTTATTTTTATGCGGTTTTAATGTTCTCCATTAATCCGGTTTTAAGCAGTACGGGGTACTAGCGGAACGCACTATGTGAGGTTTAATGTATTATTTTATAATCAGGAAACAAAGTTTTTTTTATAATAATTAATGTTGAATGTTTAATTATAAAATAAAATAATTCGCATAGTTAATGTTTCTAACAAAAAGTGAAATTACATTATTTAATTATATTTATTTGAATTCATTTAGTTCAAAACTATTGCGAAAAGTTTTGTATCGTGAATGAAATAATTTATGTACATTGATTTTGTTCATTCCATTTTCGTTCTAACTTTTTTATAAAAATTACATCATGTTCGTATATTCTTTACATATACTACATTATTTCACATTATTTTCGAGCCATTTATATAAAATTTTCTATTTTTATAAACTATTACAATTTTTTTTCAGTTTACAATTTTATATACGTAATAACAATAATACCTCGCATAGTACGGTTTTGATCAATCCGGATATAGTATAAAAAACTATATATAAATTGATAAAATTAAAATTGGTATAAGAAAGTTTAGTGCCGCATGAAGCATTATTATATAACCAAGTCTCTTATTGTACAATTTATATATGGGAGCCTTTTAAAGTCTTCGCTTAGTCCGGTTTCAAAATATGATTGAAGTAAAAAAATGTAAGTAAATGTTTATTATTAGAAGTAGAAAATGTGCGATTTCATTTTTATCTTCAAAGTAAAAGAAAGAACTTAATTTAATTAATTGATATACTGTTATAACCTATAAAACTTTTTGTAGGATTCATTAAAATTAATTACCCATAATTCTCAATTAGAACCATTTTTTTTCCAATTAAAACCCAAGAATCTCGACTTCTTTGTCTACAAACGAACGCACGCATTTGCATATTGTACATACATAGTGTGAACAGAAAAATAATCGTTAACGAAACTTGCTACAAAACCAGAACTAGTTCATGGGAGTTTTCCTCAAAACAATACAAAACTGATATATAAACCAGAGCGCTAATTTATTAAAGAAATTATTCGAAAGTTGAGTCATTTAAATTCCTCGTACCTCGTTTGTCTTAAACATCGTTTTACTTTTTAATTTCTTCGCAAATTACGTTAATTTGTTTGTAAATAAACGCGTGCAATTAATAAAACGACTTTTTTCACTTTGTCGCTGTGAAGTATGAAGGAAAAGTGTAAAAAGGTTGAAATATAACAAAAAAAAATGTAAGAAATAATGAAGAAGTCCCAGCTGCGAGAAAAAGCAATTAGCCTGGAATTTTACTCCAGTAATTCCGAACGGAAAGAAAAAGACTTGGTCTAACGCGAAATCAAGAATATTTTATATACAGACAAAAAACATGTTGGAAAAATAAATTAAGGAAAAGGGAAAAAAATATATATAAGCGGAAGAAAGGAAGAGTTTCCAATTCAGTTCTCAAACTTAATTCTCGCCGGAGACATAAATTTCCCCCCTTTTAGGAAACTGGAAAAAAGGAAATAATAAGGGTGAAAAAAATTGCGGAGGAAAGCGGGAAAAAAAATAAAATAAAAATAAATACAAAAAAAGGAGTACATCGAGACTGGTTGTGGATGGAGGAGAAGAAAAAAAATGCAGAAGGAAAGGAGCGAAAAGAAGTTGCCGTCTCCGGTGTTTGGCCCGAGACGAGACGCAACAAACGCTCCCCAGGCTGAAGCCAGACTAATTACTTTTGAATCTGAAAATAATCAAATACAAATGCTTAAAAGGGATGCAGTGGCAGTTTGCATGCATTTTTTTTACTACCCTCTCTCTCACTTACTCTCCGACCGGTTCTTAACTCACAAATGAAAGCAATTTTGGCGAGCGTTTTCTTGATTATGCAATGAAAAGCACATTAAACGATTTTTCTTCTTTATTTCTTTTCTTACATCGATTTTGTCGCAATATATTTAAGAGTGGCATATTCTTATAGTTAAAGATAAAATAATAGAAAAAACAATTATAAATCCTTCATATATTTATTAGTTAACAACTAGAGTATTTTAAAGTTGATGGACTTCTCAATTTCTTATATAAAAACATTACCTATTTTAACCAATGATTTTGTCCCAATTTTGTCCCAAAAACATTTTCTTGAGGTACAATTGAATACTTACTTAGAACATTACTTAGACGTTAAATTAGTAAAAACTATCTGTTAACTTTACACTTATATCTTGATTAAAGAATAGAATGACTTCCATAGAACACTTCTTTGAGGTACAACAGACACAATTGAATACTTAGAACATTCCACTTTGAAGTTAAACTAGTAAAATATATCTAATTACTTTGTTTTCAGAGGTAAAAACATTATGGATTTTTTCGAACATAAAAAGTTTTATTAAATTCTATACAAAGTGAAATTACAGTTTAAGGTATGACTCTAAAGTTGATTCTTTATGCTTGTTTCTCCTTTATTTAGATCCTATATGGAGTTCTTGCATTTAACACTTTTCTTTCTAAATCAGGATTATTTTAACTAAGAAATAATACTTTTTCAATGTCAATTAAGCACCTTTTAAATCTTCGGTTGTTGACATTTTGTTGGAAGACATTTCATTAATTTTGTTTTCATTGTATTTGTTGCCAACAAAACTCTTCTCAATTGTCCACTGAACAATCATCATTTTCTATATTGAATAAATAACAATTTCCTATACGGAGTTCTTGCATTTAACACTGGTCGCTTAACAATAACTTTTCGAAATCAGGATAATTTTAACTAAAAAAAAAATCTTTTTCAATGTCATTTAAGCACTTTTTAAATCTTTGGTTGTTAACATTTTATGGGAAGGAACTTCATAAATTTCATCTTTATTATGTTTGTCTTTATTGCTAACAAAACTTTTCTCAATTTTCCACTGAACAACCATCATTTTCTGTATTCAAATAAATTTATAAGATCCTTTTCATCGATATTTTCGAAATATATTGATTAAGACATCTGTATAACTTTATATATAATTTATTTGATGTTATTTTCTTCTTCTAATACAACTTGGCTTGAAAAATATATAAAATGTATATGGAATAAAAAAAGGAAATACTTTATGTATCTATATGTTATTCTAATCTCAAGGTTATATAATTTTTTTTGTTGGGACAAATGGCAAAGTCCTACCCTCTTTCTTAATATTGTGAAATTATATAGTTCTCAACTTGCTTCAATTTAATAAACAAAAACTAAATCATTTCAATCAAATTAATATTTCATTTATTTAACAATATTTAACAAATATTTTTCTTGTAATTAATTGTCATATTATATTTAGTTAGAAAAAAAGTTTTTTGTTCACAAATGTTCTATTTTTAATCAATTTAAACCATTAATTTGAACATTAAACCATTACCAGATATTTATAGTCTATATTTTTGTTCTCAATTTACAGAATGCGTTAGAATTAAATATTGGGCTTTAAAATTATCAAGTGTATTTTCAATGTTTTCCGTTATTTTTTGTCTTGTATTTCGACAACTTAACAGACTGTTTCATTCGGACACCGTACATTGGACTAATTTGAAGTATTACATAGTTTGTTGACTTATTTTGTTTAATAAATTTTGTAAACCTTACATAAAATGTTGAATTATTTGTTATAGTTAAATTAGAATAGAATTTTGATCTTAGAATATTAATAAATTATACATATTAATTGAAATATACAATAATTAAATTGTAACACAGAATATTCTTGTCATAAGTATTGCAGTTTCTGCATTTTTGAAACATGTGATAGTTATTAATCAATTATATATTTTCCATTTTGTTGAATGATTTTTTGTCATCTTACTGGCAATTTCATGAATCCACGATCATAACTAAATTGTATACAAATTTGTGTTATTTACAAATATATTAAAACATATACAACAAAATTCAAACACATTTCCATGTAACAATCTTTAAAAATAAATTATATTTGTTTTTAATTTTCAAATTATAAATTGCATTTTTCATAGCAAATTTACTTATTTTTTATATATTATTCATTTAATTTTTGTTCTGATTCATTTACATTTTGCTACTTACAATTATTCATTTCATTGTGCTTCTTTGCTACACTTCTTTGATATCTTTGGGGATTGGTTTTCTTTAATACACGAACCTATGTTTGGGAACCGAAATTTAATTAAAAACTTTTGATTTAAATCTTTAATTGGAAACCGAATTATTTGGGAACCGAGTCCATTTCAATCGTTATTTAAAATTGGAGTATATAATATTTTGTATTTTTACAAAGAAAAAACAATCTACAAATAAATAATTAGAGTAATTAATATTAATTCAAATTTTAATTATAGACTTTCATTTTATAATCAATTTATTAATGTACATTGAATAAAGTAAAAATATTAAAAAATATTCTTTTCATTATTAAAAAAAAAGTTTACTAAACTATGTGTATAATTTTAAGTTACTTTGTAATCAATATACAAATTATATAATATAATTTTAAAAAAACATGACTTATTAATGAACAAATTTTCTTACAAAACAAAAACATCTTAAAAAATCAATATATGCAATTATAAAGATTCTGATTATTTATGAAGATTTAATCATCCAGAAAAAGATTGAACATCGCCGACTAATTATTATAAGAAAACACTGAA
The DNA here is from genome assembly GCF_001412225.1 of Nicrophorus vespilloides. Classification (NCBI taxonomy): domain Eukaryota; kingdom Metazoa; phylum Arthropoda; class Insecta; order Coleoptera; family Silphidae; genus Nicrophorus; species Nicrophorus vespilloides. The sequence continues at coordinate 98,366 of NW_017096480.1, forward strand.
AAAGAAAAATAAGTAAAACCTTACATAAATTGTCCCATATATTATGTTGATGAACGATGAGATTGCGATAAAAATCAAGTAATTGAAATTTTATTAAGTGGAAAATTGAGGCGATACGAACAAAAAAAAAATACATATAATAATGCGACGACGATGCAAAAAAATAGGCTGGTAACCTGTTGGGCAGTTCTGTGCTGATTTATTGAAGGGAATACACTTTTCTTGTGTCGTTAACAGGTAATAAATTTTGCGTTCCAGACGCGGACTTAGTTCAATCACGCAATATATTTTGTTACGTATCCACAGACATTCTAATTGCAAATGTAAATATGTCTCTTTTTTTTCTCTTTCTCTCCCAAAAAATTGTAACACATTTGATGTCATTGACATTTTGAATGTGTAATGTATTAGTCCAATATTGATTAATATTATTTTTTTTATTTTACATGTTTACTTTAATTTAGATTTAATTTGCTGTAAGTTTTGTTTTGTTAGAAGTTTAACAAATAAAAAATATTGCGTTGGCAAGAAAATTCGTTCGGTTTTTGTTTAGTGTCAAATAAAATTCTTTTGTTTTTGTATAGAAAAAATAAACTTTAATCGATTATAAAATTTCAATTTTGTTTGATGATCGTTTGTCATCTTTCTGGTAATTTCATGATTCCGCGATCATAGATCTTCTGGTCTTAATCAGAAAAATACTGTATCAAGTATGATTCCAGGTCATCATAATTAATGAAAGTTTTACTATTCAAACAGTTTTTCAATCTTCGAAATAAATGGTAATCAAGGCTATTGGGGACGTGACATCACTAATAAATCTAGTTCCAATATTTTTTTTACGAGTTACCATAGATGTCTTAGGATTTGCATTGTTTTGGTAAAATACGATTTATCAATTCTGTTTATTAATCAATTATATATTTTCCATTTTGTTGAATGATTTTTTGTCATCTTTCTGGCAATTTCATGATTCCACGATCATACATATTTTGGTCTTTATCAGCAGAAAACTGAGTCAAGTATGATTTCAGGTCATCATAATTAAGTTTTGCTATTCAATGAGTTTTACAAACTTCGAAATAAATGGTAAACTGATGGTACAAGTTCCATTAATTTTTCACGAGTTACCAAAGATGTGTCAGGATTTGCATTGTTTTAGTAGAATACGATTTGTAAATTTTGCCCATTAATAAATTATATATTTTCCATTTAGTTCAATGAGATTTTGTCAACTTTCTGGCAATTCCTGTTTCTTATCAGCAGAAAACTGAATCAAGTATGATTCCAGGTCATCATAATTTATGAAAGTTTTACTATTCAAGGAGTTTTTTAGACTTTGAAATAAATGATAATCTGATGGTGCAAGTTCAGGACTATATGGGCGATGTGACATTACTTCCAAATCAAGTTCTTATAATTTTTCACCAAAGATGTGTCAGGATTTGCATTATTTTGATAGAATACGATTTGTCAATTCTGTACATTAATAAATTATATATTTTCCATTTAATTCAATGAGATTTTGTCAACTTTTTGGCAATTTCTGGTCCTTATCAGCAGAAACCTGAATCAAATACAATTTCATCATAATGAGTGCAAGTTTTACTCTTTGAGTTTTGCAAACTTCGAAATAAATGGTAACACGGGTCAACGAGTTCACGGTTCACGAGTAACCAAAGATGTATCAGGATCTGCATTGTTTTGGAAGAATACAATTTGTCAATTCTGTCCATTCTTCTGCGATTGTTTCCTCGAGTTTCATTAGTTGTTGATCGTTTGGTTCCAAATTGTTAGGATGATCGTTTTTGATGCAATTCAACTTTCGATGTGTTTTGTACTAGTTCAGCACGTTTGGATCATGATCATCGTCATACACTTCATTTATAACTTTGTGAGTTTCAGCAACTGTCTTGCCTCTATGTAAATAAAAATGTAAAATATGTCAAAAATGTTTGATTTTGCACTACTAAAAGTGGCATCTTCCAAATGACAGAAAGAAAAAATCATAACTTTGACTTCTGTTAAAGTCAAAATAAACACAAAATTATCTTATTTTTTAATATTTTATAGTAAAATCTATAAAAAAATTTTGCTTTGATAATAAATAAATTGCCAAAAACTTATTTTTTTCACTAAACTGTGCGTTTGTCAATAAAAAATGAGCTTTTTGGTAATTTTTATTATATTTTCTAAAAGACTTTTTTATTTTATTTTTCAGAAATACCTCAGAATCAAATAAAATTTAAAAATTAAATGGTTTTATCTGAAAGTACTACGACTTATTCCTTATAGTAAAAAACTATAAAAAATTTTGAATTGAGAATAAAAAAATGGCACAAGCTTATTTTTGTACTAAATTGAATATTCGACTATAAAAATGAGCTTTTTGTCAAAATTAAAAAAATAAATGGATTTTTTCTGAAAGTATAACAATTATTACATAGACTTTTCCTTTTAAGCATAATTTTATATCGAAAGTACTGAACTAGTCAGTTGTTAAGTTTCGATGATGTAACCCTGCTCACATGATGTGACCAAATGGATTAATTCTTAATTATTGCACATTTAATTCATTAATTAATTGCTCTGCTTCAACTAATTATCGTATCGTTGCTCAATATAAGTAGTAGACAGCAGTGATTTCAAGCGATATCAAAAACCGTTACATAAAATTCACTGCATTATTAGAATTTTAACCTTGAAAAAAATGTTTTTTATTTGAACTATAAATTATTGATTTTTCATTAATTTCATTAAAATGTATAATAAGAGTATTGGTATTATATTTTTTTACAATTGATGCAATCATTTGATACAAATTTTTATTAAACCTTTTTTGAAAACTATTAATGCTAAATTTATTAGAATTTGGAGAAACATAACACACAAATAATATAAATGATTTTAAAATCACAATATTTTTACATAATCTTGTATAAGTTTTGATTTCATTATTAGTAAATTAAATAAAAAGATAATTGGAATAAACAAAAATGATTATATAATTATGAAAAAAATTGAGTAACTTTTGTATTAATATAAAAAAAAAATGTATAATTTAAATATCTAATTGCATTTAACGATTCTTATTGTAATAGCACCTATTGTATGGATTCAAAACCGTTGTGTGAAGTCACGCAAATGCGTGTCGGAACACACTTCAGATTCTAATCGAAGTGTCTAAAGGACGTTACCAAGCCGAAGTTTAGGTAATAGCTGCTCATTTGGTTCTCTTGTCAGATTCAGTTATCAGAGTACAGTATTTAAGTATGATTATTGATGGTTGTTTGCACAATGGGGAAACATTGTCTGTGTTATTTTGCATGTGAGATGCTGTCCAGATAGTAACTTTCCTTCGCAAATATTGCAAGTTCTTCAATTTTACAAAGATTTTGTTACAAACTCAAGATTATTTAAATAACAACTTGTTTTTACAGTTGTTCAAATATCACAGGCTCTTTAAATTGTACAAATATTTTGATAACAAAAAGATATTCAGTTTATTAATGAACTTTCTTTTAGAGTATATTAGTTTCTTGAAATTGTACATAGATTTTGTTAATATTAAATATTACTTCAAGACTATTTATTTTATCTTTTTTGCAAATGCACAAAGATTGTGCTAACTATTGAAGATTATTTAAAGATTAGTTTTTTATAGATTTTTTTTTTAAATTTATTAAAACAATGTTAAAACTATCAAAGGTAATTTGATATTGAACAAACAATATTTTGCTAAAAATTGAAGATTATTTAAAGATTAACTTTTCTATAGCGTTTTCAAAATAAGAAAAGTGTTGAAATTGTTTTTGCAATTTTTGAATGATTGGTACAAATTAATTCATAAGTTTTTCAAAGTTTTTGTAAGAAAGAGAAGATTATTTATTTAAATAATTATTTACCATTGATATTAAATTTATTTTAATTGTGTTTCTCAATAGGATTTAAAAAATATGTATATTCGAAACCCGTTACTTATAGTAAGAAAGCTGCAGGTTGCTGCAACGATAAAGCGCATTACGGATTCGAATTTTTGAGGATTATTAAAAGAAACTATAAATAATAATCTTTGTATAAACCCACGGACTGAAAACTTTTCTTGCTATATCAAGAATTAATTATTTTTTATGGCTATCGTTATGTAATATACAAAGGAAATTATGAATTATAAAGAATTTATATTTATTTTTTTTAAATCTCGTGAGTTCCTGTATTTTAAACATATTGATCGATCCATTAAAATGAAAAGGATTAATAAATCGAATATTTTTGTATATTAGTGATAAAAAAGTAATAGAAAATAAAAGATTATTGAAAACAATATTCTGTTCGGAAACCGAGGTCTTTTTGTATTGAATTTTTCAGGAATCGCAACTTTGGAGATGTTCCACTCTATATAGACAGTAATACCTCGCAAAATGCGGCTTTAAAAAGTACAGTTTGAAAAGTTCAAAAGAAACTAAATTTTGATTTAGTAAAATAATTTTTTTTTTTAATTGTTCGGTAATTCTGTCATAGGAGAACCAATGTTTCACTGTATATATACTTCGTGTATTACTGCGAAAAGTGTGGCTTCGGTCAGTACGGATTCACTAAAGCACGGGTTAACAATTTCAAAACAAACTAAATTTTAATTTAGCAAATATAAACGTTCGGAAACATTGATTTTTTAAAATATTATTCTTGAATTGTGTCATTGGATAAACGATATTTTACGTATAAATATGCACAGTAATATTTCACACTGTGCGGCTTCAATTAGTGGCTATTTACTACAATGACAAATTATGGATTTTTTCATTCTGTACAGTCATGCCTCTTTTTGTGCAGTTGATTTTTATGCATTTGTAAAGTCCTCGATTAGTCTGATTTCAAATAGTGCGGTACATTAGCAAAACCGATCACCCGCACTCTTCGAGGTATTTCAGTATAAGTAAATCAGAATGTATAAAATGTTATAAAACCGGGTTTAAACCCCTATTTGTGACTATTTGAAAATGCGGTAAAATATAAAATACAAACCATATTGTAGACCCGGTATTTGATTTTTTTCTAACCTATATATTATATATACATTAATAATTCGCACAGCGTAGCTTCGATTAGTGCGTATTTATAGCTACTAAATTTTAATTAAGCAAAATAAAAATGAATTCTAAAAACATTATAGTTTTTCATAAATTTTCGATTATTTTCTTCTTACAGTCAAGTCTATTTTTAGGTATTAGTAAAGTCCTCGATTAGTCCGATTTCAAACAGTGCGGGATATATGCGAAAGCGGATGATCGCACTATGCAAAGCATTGTAGTATATGTAAATTAGAATGTAACAAATGTTATAAAACCGGGTAAATACTACAATTAAGAATATGAAATCTATATAAGCCAAGTATTTTATTGGTTTATAAACGTGAAATGGGGGTTCTCGACTATTCGAACATCCGGTAATATACTTTATATATATATAAAACCATTTTGTAGACCCGGTATTAGATTACGGACTTTCGCTGTTCACTAAATTGGAGCAAGTGTTCCATTAGAAGGATCGCAATAGCCGTACCGCTTTACGTTCGGCAATAACAAACCTACGCACCCCACACGAATCCCACTGCCACCAGACCCTCCCACTAAAACCCTTTATTATTACACACAAATACAATTCCAATATCCTCTCGCATATCGAACTTCGTAAGTTATGGACGAAATTGGTAAACCGTGCTTCGAGTTTGTCACTTTATTAGATTACATTACAAATTTAATAACAAAACTTTATCATCATTTATTATTATTATTACACAACGGAACAATAAAACATAAATTTAATCATATATTTAGTTTATGATTTGTATAAATCGATAAAGAAAATTCATTAAAACTTGAAGTATTTTTTTTAATAATTATGTTTAATTGTAATTCTAATTTTAGCAATAGTGCGGATAGTGCGGATTCCCTATAATACGGTTTTTTAAACAATATAAATTGATCAAAATGAAATAAATTCTAAAAAAATAGTAAACAAGAACAATAATTTATACATATTTTTTTATTATACAGTCAAGTCTTTTTTTGTGCGGTTTAAAAGTCCTTGATTAGTCCGGTTTCAAACTGTGCAGAATATTGGCAAATGTTTCGATCGTTCTGAAAACTCTTAAATTATTCAATAGTCAACTAATTACAAGTATATAAACTTATAATGTTTATACATTGTTACTAATATAATTTACTAGTAAAATATTTCATATTAAATAGATGTAATATAACTGAAATAATTATAATATATATTGTCTAAAATATCCTTAGCCATAGAAGATTAGCTTTGAAATAGATGAGTTTTCTTGTAGACGATTAACTTAATACAGTTGGTTAGGAAAATCGTTTCATAACAGAGGATGTTTTAGAATCCTTACATAATGAAACTCATATATTATACTGATTATAACAACTGTATTAAAACAATGGATGTAGTAAATTGATGTCTATTTAACAAAAAGTTGTTAATTAAAATAAATTGTCCAAATTTTGGAGTATTCACATTTTTTTTTCATAAACAGAATAATTTTAGTTCTTCATAAAATTTTATAAATTAGAAACTCGTAAGAATTCACTTAAGCTTATCTACCTTAATATGTACATAACTGTTATCTGTGTTTATCTTATTACAAAGATAACTTTATTTAATTATTTTATCATGAAACTTTTATAATTCTTAAATTTAATTATAATAAGTTGATAAATTATATAAAATTTTAATTATTTTATTTATTTTAATTTATTTATTTGATTATTAATTTTTATTTATTTATTCCCAATTTTATTAATATTTCTTCAACTTATTACAAGGTTTATATTTAATTAATAACATAATAACAAAAATAAAACTAAACGAAATTTTTGCAAATGCATATTTTATTATTTTCATAAACATTAACTTTTCTTTACTTTACTTTTACTTTACTGTTTGCTTGTTGTTTCAACAAGATGTAATTGTTTTTGTTTTTCTTTGTATCTGTTAGTTGTCAGGATACATCTGTACACGCTCTCAGGATAATCGTCTTAAGTGTTTTCTTCTCCCCGAATTCAGTTTCACAGCAATCAAATCAACCCTTCTCTGTAATAACATTAACGTCTCACTAGATAGACACTTGTCTTCTAGTAATACATGTTTAATAGTTGAATTAACTAATACTTTAATTAATTATTATATAAATTTATTATATTTTTAATTTTAATATTTTTGATAATATTAATAACTTAAGCTTTTTTGTCTAATAAATAATTAATTAATACAACAAAGGTCACTTTATTAATTACATTGAAAATAATTTATAGCTTTCTATCGAAAACTGACGATTATATAATATAAAGTAAATAAAATATAAATTAATTTATAAAAAAAATCAAATATTGTGGATAAAATTAGAAAAATTCTAAAACTTTGTAGTTGTACTACAATTTAATAGACAACATATTTAATTGTTTTGACACAAGGTGACATCTGTCAATTCAAAACAACGTAATTTGTCTTTAATATATAAATAAGTAATTATTTACCAAGAAATATTTCTGTAATTTTTTAATAAAATGCTGTAAAATTGTCATATTTTCAACAACATTTCAATTTTTCATTCAAAAAGTATAAAGCCTTTTATTTAAAAGTTAATACATGTAATATCAAATATACAATTGTGGTAATTTTACGACCCAAGAAATAACTTTTTTTATTGTTTTGACATCTGTCAATTTGAAAAAGCGATTCTTGATTGGTTTTAATAGATTTTTTTCTCTGATATATAAGGAAGGAATTTTTAGCAAGAAATATTTATGTAATTTCTTTAAGAAAATGCTGTAAAATTGTCATATTTTCAACGACATTTAAATTGTTCATTTAAAAAGCATAATAAAGCCTTTTATTTAAATTTAATACAAGTAATATCAAATATAATTTTGTGGTTGTTCTACGACCCAAAAAAATAACATTTTTGTCGTTTTAACACAAGGTTACATCTGTCAATTCGAAAAACGCTGATCTTTTACCAAGAAATATTTATGTAAAGGTTTTAAGAAATTGCAATTGTAAAATTGTCATATTTTCAAATATAATACAAGTATGATGAAATATATTGTTTTTTGTCGTTTTGACACAAGGTGACATCTTTCAATTCGAAAAACGCTATTCTTGATTGGTTTTAATAGATTATGTCTTTGATATATAAATAAGTAATTTTTACTTAGAAATAAAAGTTTTATTAAAATGCAGTAAAATTGACATATTTTCAACGACATTTTTTCAATCTTTCAAAAAGTTTAATAAATTCTTTGTTTCAATAAGCAAGATTTGTTTAAATTACATAATCAATGTAACATAGTATGGACATTTTTGCTTCATAAATCTTTCACTAAAATGTTATGTTCTTTTTTAAAGTGAAAAAGGTTCTGTAAAATATGATATGAAAATTTAGCACTTAATAATGAAAAAAAAAAATTAATTAAATTTGAACAAATCAGGATAAAAAAAAACAGAAAAATAACACAAATAACTTAAAGTTATTTCTATTGATTTTTCAAAAGTATTATTTTTAAAACTGCAATAAAATATAGTGAAAATAACTTGAAATATAACTTTTGAAGATTAAATTTTCCTTCAAAATTAGTAAAATATTAAAAACAAATATAATTATAATAACACAAACTCATAAAATACTCTATAAATAAAATGAAAATTTCAAGGTTATTCCTTTCGTCCTTACACTTTTTCATGTTTTAACCATTATAAATCAGAATCGTAATTTACCGAACGATACGTGCCTTCTTCCTCCAGGGAGGCATAGCTTCAAGGACACCCCTTCCCATCACGACCATCGCCAACTCTAACAAGGAAATCTCATCTTCCGAATCTTAAGGGATGAGTTTATTAAAATGAAAAGAAGAAAATCAAAATCAAATCACGACAAGACGACGAAAGAAAAGAAAAACACACACATACAAACGCACCGTGCTGTTTGTTGTGTCTTCGGTGAAATCAATGCGCGGAGTCTGGTAATTAAATTCCACCAAAAAGGGGAGCGAGAGGAAAATTCCGCGGCGGAGGGATGAGAGATGATTAAGTGGAGACAAAATTTAATTGAATTTACCCCGAATTGCAGACGACTTCATCTCTCGCATTGTTGTATTCATAGCCGCACACAATCGATCCATTCGATGTGTTTGGAATTGACAATCTCTGCATGTGCGTGCGTGTGTATGCATGCATTTGTCTGTGTGTATGTGTATATATGTATGTATGGGTGTGCATGGTGGTGTCTCCCCTTCGTCCAATAAGAAACGGACTTGACTGAAGAGTCATCAACCACCGACCCATCCAGTTCAGTATTTGAGCGAGTTTCCCTCGCCGCTGCAGTAAACCAAACACGGGAAAACAGTTGAAAAGTTGGAAGGGATGAGGATGGATAGACTTGTGTGTGTATGTGCAAATACAGCAGGACTCGTTCTTGTCTTTCCTGCGTCGATGCCTCAGTTTTAGTCCACTGTTGGCCGACTACAAGAACTCAACTCGAACGTTACTGAAGACCATTGCGAAGACGGCACGCAGAGCGCTCGCAACTCAACTATAGTGACTGCTTCTTCGTCTTCATCAGCCTGCACATCCAAATACGCGCGCTCGTGACACCTGCCACGAAAATCCGAAACGGAGTAGAAGAACAAACGTATCGTTGCGTAATTCACGTGTTGTGCGGCGAGAAAAATATAAAAACCATTTGAAAGATTTTTCGATTATACTTGTGAAAAGTATACGAATCGCGTAGCCTTCGTTCAGTGTTAATTTGCTTATATATTATATCACAAACTTTTATTTTGTATTGAAAAATCCAGGAAGTTTCTACAATTCGACGACATGAACAATTATCAAATGATTTCCTGCTTCATTTTTGCGGTAAGACATGAATTAAATATTATTATTTATCAATTAAAAATACTATCACAACTTTTATATACAAAAAAAATATATAATTGCTATTAGAAGTTTAAACAATTTTGTTTCAACACATCATAAAAAACTTTTCTAAAATTCTCCATTATTTAAATTAAATATAAAAATACTTATTATTTTAGTAAAATTTTCGCGGTAAGATAATTTTTCAATTAAAAACACGTATGATTTATTTTATTAATGTATCTAAGACATAAATAATTACTAAATATAATAACTTATTTCTTTATAAATACAAAAGTTTCAATTAGTTTAACTTATTTTTTTCTTATATATAATAGATTATATTATTATTTAATATATTTATTAGTCAAAATTAGACCGAAATAGACGATATTTTTATCAAATAATTTTCTCTCTAAACATTTTACAATTTACACAAATTTTCAATACTTTATTGATTATGTTGATTAATGATTTATTACATTAGTATTAATTTTTATTTATATGAATTTTCCTGCAACATTAAAAAAATGAACAAAAAAATAACTTTTCAAATTCTTTTACACAAAATTTTATACACAAAAATGAATTTAATTCACATTAATTTATCAAATACATTTGAATTTTAAATATTTCTTACTAAATAAATGAAATGACTTGAATAATTAAATTTAAAAAGATTATCCAAATAAATGTTAAATAATAAATTTGTAAATAATTTTAGAAAAAAATTAAACTTATTGAATGTTTTTTTTTATCGATGAGAAATTTAGCAAAACTATTTTCATTCAAATATTCTAAAATAAAAAGGAAAATGTACTAACTATTACGAAAGTAGCCGATTTTCCCTACATATATTTGTTTTTTTTTTGGTATTTCTATCTTTTTTAATTCAAAACTATATTAATTATGTAATAATTAAAAAATCTAAGAAAATTTGAAAATAAGATATATGTAGTTTAAAATCAATTAAAATTACTTAATGAAAGACAAATTATAGTGATATAAAAGTTTATAATTTTTAATTTCTCATTTTTTTTTATATGTAATAAAATTAATGATTGATTTTTGAATTTTATAGCGTTTTATTTTCTGCAGTATGTTGATACTTCTAGAGTCAAGGTTATAAGGCTTAGAGTAATGTTTAAGGGGAGAGTAGAAAAGCGTTTCAAATGGCAAAGGGCGATCAATTGTGTTGCACATAGCAGTTTTATTGAAGGGCTGTAGAAAAATCATGATTTATAACGTCTGTTACCAATACAAGTATTCTTTAATTTTTACAAAATAATTTGATTTAATCAAAAATTTTTTTGAAAATTATTCCAAATAATAATTATTGTAATAAATAAACAAAGAAAAAACATATTTAATTTTTATTATTTAAGAAATATGATGTAATTTAGTTAAAATTCCAACTTATTTTTGCTATATTTATTGAAATGTTAAATCAAATGATAATTGTTATGAACTTGAACTCTATATTAGTAAAAGTATGAAGTAAGTAAATGGAACGTAATGCGTACGAGTGTGCGAGGAAAAAAAAGTGCATTGAACCGAACTTATTATTTGTTCGTTATTAAAGTCATACTATAAAATGCCTCGGGTTGGTTATCATACGTCATGTAACTTCCTTTAATAATTTACACGCACATATTACATCACTCATATTTTATACTAACAATTAAATCTATTAATTTTCAATGCTCAGATCATCAGATTATAAACGTAACAATTAGAATCGATAAATTTGGTCGATAAACTTTTTGTGGATTAACCAATAAGTAAACCAAATAGTAATTATTATTATTTTTTTTGTAAATTAAATAATATTTATTTTATATTAATAAATGAATTCTTTTTATTAGGTAGAAAGATTTTGGTCGATAGACTTTTTTTTTGGATTAACCAATAAATTTAGTAATTATTATAATTTTTTTCTTGTAAATTATTGAATTTTAGTTGAAAACCCAATATATTTTTGATATTATTTTTTGTTCATTTTTTAAATAAGTTTATTTTCATTAGACAAAAATATTTTGGTCGATAGACTTTTAATAGAAATTATCAATATTTTTTTATAATTATTATAAGTTTTAATTTTTTAAATAAATAAATATAATAATTAAATAGAAAAAACACAAAGTTTTCTTATGCAGTGGATTTTATATATAATAGATCCGTTTTACATTTAACAGTTACACAGATAGACAATTTCACTCACGTTCCTCTAGAATTATAATCTATTCAATCGAGCTCGCACTTGTGATGAACAATATTGCTTGGGAATGATGCTTTTGCAAAACTTGAGATTACATTTCTTCTTCGTTTTTGAATTCCTTTTAACAAATTTATACTTTCTCTATAAATAGATTTTATGATTACTTTAAAGTATAAATAAAAGGTGTAATCATAATATTTGACCTAAATTTATAGAAAGGCTGGAAAGGTTACAAATTATGGTTCAATTATATTTTTCTTTTAATTTATTAATTATTCCATACTTAATGTACAATCAAGAATAGAATTTGTATTATTTACTAATTTACTAAACATAAATGAAGTTTATTAAAATTAACACGTTTTTGAAAAAAGTTTAGATCTTGACTGAAGGTCTATAGTTTTTTTATTAGTTAATTTCCGATTTATTTTAAGTATTTAATTTAATTACGAATTTCCATATCAAATAGATTTATTTATCGAAAATCTGGTCAAAACTATGTAAACTTTTCTATTAATTTGTAATAATTTAAGACAATTGAAGCAATTATAATAGTTGATGCAATGATTTTTTTGTTGTTCATTTAATAATATTTGTATCTAATAAATTTAAATACTTAATAGATATATTTAACAATGTACACGTTTCGAATATTTTATAATAATTAATTTAACAACCAAGAATATAATTTGTAATTTTTAGTAATTTAGTTTGCTTGAATGGAATTTATTAAAATTAACACGTTTTTTAAAAAACTTTAGATTTATGTTGGATCTTGACCCAAAGTCTATAATTTTCTACGTCAAATTGATTACATTTTAACGTTTACTGACCAATGTGATTGAAAAGAAAGATAACTAAAAAAAATATAGAAATTTTGATGATAATTTGGGTTAATAAATATGTTTAAATAAATAAATAAGAGATTTTTAAAAAATTTAATATATATATATGTTTTAATTAATGATTTTAGCGTTTTTTTTACCATCATGATTATTCTTTTAGTTAAAATATAAGTTATATTTTCTAATTTACTTTATTTTAATGAAATTTATTAACATTAACATGTTTTTAAAAAAAAACTTTAAGTTTAGGTTAAATCTTCATCATAGCAGTGGTTTCCAAACTTGATGTTACTACGCTTCTCTTAAAAATATATTTCGCCTCCTATATTTCATAAAATAGATAAAACTTTAGCAGTCATTTGGAAAATTGCTCACTGTGACTAGTTCCNNNNTTTTTTTACGTCAAAGTGAAATATAGAAGTTTGAGCCATAATTAGAGACTATAAATATGTTTAAGTAAATAAATAATTAATAGAATTATTTAAATTTAATTTTTCTTTAAGTAAACATTTTGGTGTTTTTTTACAATCACGATTATTGCTTTAGTTAAAATATAAGTTAAATTATAAGTTTATGAATATTACCGCCGGATTTCCTACAATTATATATGGAAAAGCGCACACATAGACACAGGAAGACTTCGGTCTATAGCCTTTCAGAATTTATTATAATATTCCAAGAACTGTAATGAAATCATCTAAATATTATATAGAAAAAAAAATGTATTTAAATACGTAAATTATTGTTATAAACTTCATAAAATAACTACGTTTTTTTAAATATTGTTCAAATTTCTTTTATTATTCACAAAGACAATAATTGAAAGACAAAATATTGAACAAAAATTAATAATAAAAATATTTATTTTATTATATAATAATTATACTTATTTATTAACCAATAAGTTACTTAAATATTTCATAACAAAAATGAATTAATGTAGAAAAAGCTGTATAAGTTTTTTTTTTACATTAAAGTTTACTTTGGAAATGAAGATTCGATATAACGAAGTCCGCAATTATCTAACAATATTGTAGTTCTTGGGAAACAGTAATTTAGAAGAACGCAAAATATGACGAGAAGTTCTAGAAGAAGAAAAAAATAAGTTTCGGAAATGTCAATGAAGAGGATGTAGAAGATGATGGTTTTTCAGTGAAAGATTTAGAAATTCTTGTTAGCAATAACGATAAAGATGAAATTAAAAACGTTTTTGCTGACAAAATGTTAACAATCAAAGATTTACCACAAGATGTTGACTGTATAAAGTTTGTGATAAGTTTTGCAAAACATGTACAAAAATATTCTTTAAATGTGCTGTATTTACCTTTTTTCCAGTACCAAGTCTCTGCAAATATGATTTTTTATAAGTTTCATGCTGTGTTGAACATTCCACGTGAATGCAAACACCACACGGTAATATCCTGCCTTTTCCTTTCACAAACGTTTTCTTAGATTTTGCGTGTAATAAATTTGTTGTTTTAATGTTATTTCTATCCAATATCTGTCTTCTTATGAATTTTGTTAAAAATAAATAAACGAGCAATATATTTGCTGATTTATTATCTAATACTTGTCATTTTGAATCATTATTTCTGTATTTTATTTCAAAAAAGATATGGAAAAAATTGCATATTTTGATTATCAATAAATGAGATTATTGTCATTACTATAAGGAAGTAGATTTTAATAGATATTTTTGTTTTTCTAGTATTAGATAGGCAATCTTTGGGGATAAAAATATTTTCAAAAGATCTAAAACAAAGCAGTACTTTATAAGCACAATGGAAACCCTCCATGGTTGGTATTCCTCTTAGTATTAACCCAATCCCTTTGATGTGGCGTGGAATGTCATTACGACCATCAACTAAGTGATTATTAGGGTCATGAGCACAACAGCGCTGGTTTGAACCCTTCACGAGGTCATAGGTACAACCACAAAAGTACTACAAAAAAAGTATTTTATTTTGTATGATTTGTTGAGAAAAGAAATTATTAAGATTATAATTTTATTTTTTTAATCTGAAATTGATGGAACGAGTTTTATAAACTACTATGTCGAATGAAGAAATTCTTAAGATCGTAATTTTACTTTTATTTTTTTTTAATCTGAAATTGATGAAACGAGTTTTTCTGATGAGCCTTCAAAAATTAAGCTCATCAATCATCTAGAAAATATAAAATATTATATATTTTTTTCTGTCTCGTTAAATCTACGTAAAGTTTTTGTTAGCAATTATAAAAACCTTGTGTATATCAAGTTCTTAAAATTCATTTAAAATATTATATAATTTTAGATGTAATTATTGCATTATTAAATAGAACCAGAGAGTCAAACCGGAACCGAACCGAAAACTGTAAACCAAAATTAACCGGAATTTTTAACTGAACTGTAAGTGTATCCGGAATAAATTTTAATTACGGTTAATTTCGGTTCATTTTTTTTTCATTAAATTAATTCATAATCGTTTCTTTCATCTATGCTTATAATTGAAAACAATAGTAAGTGAATTTGGTAAATTAAATTAAATTAAAATTTGATATTAGACTGGATTTTAAATTTTAACTAACCAATTTGAATTGCTTTATTTTTTCGATTTTCAATTTTAATTTCAACCGGAACTGAACCGAAATTTTTAGACGAACCGAAACCGAATCTGGAACGCTAAACATTTACTTGGAACGTAACCGTAAACCGGAACGAAATTAATTTCGGTTCGACTCTCTGAATAGACACAAATATATTTCAAAATACAATGGAACTCCAATATTCGTCACTAATCCGTTCCTGAGGGGAGGACGAATATTAAACTAATTTTTCCTATTGTAAAGTAAATTTAGTGAAAAAATTGTAGATTTTCTATATTTTTTAATTATTTCTTAGTTAATTAATCAATTAAATAATTAATTACTTTTTACTGAATTAACATAATTATTGAACCTTGGTCTAGTATTTACTTAATTTCCAAATAACATAGTTTCAATTATAGTAAATTTCATCAAATATTACTATTTCTAACAATTTAATTATTAATTTCCACGTGAAATAGATTTAATTGTCAATTTTTCGTACACTTTTCGTATATTTTTTTAATACTAATTTTTAGTAATTTTTTCTTAGATCAGGGTCAAAGATACAGTTAAGTTGTTGCAACTTTTTGACTGATTTCTCATGTGGAAATTTATAAATTTTAGAAGCTTTCAACATTTTTTTACTATATTTTAATTGGTAAACATTGCCTCGAAGATTTTCACTTCTACCCCATTTGGGGTAATTTACCCCCTTAAATGAATATACTAACGTAATGATTATATTGTTCTATTTAATGTAAAATCTGTAAAATAATTTGCTGACTTGCTGTACGTTTCGAAGAACTTATCTATTAGGTTTGTAGTAAATTATGCAATGAACGTAAGTGTGGAATCTTGCTCCAGTATTTACCAATTAGTGAGCAATTAAGTCATGAAACATGCATTTTCCTTAAATGATGAATGACGTTAATGAATAATTGATAAAGCTGAATAATCCCACGAGCGAATAGGTGTAAATTGCTAAAGTAATGTAATAACGTTAGGCCTAGAGGGATCTTAGGACGGGAGGAGTGAAGGGAAAGGGATAGAAGCTGCAAAATTGATAAATGCACGGGATGAAGCCTAAGCCCGGAGGCCTGGATTTAAAGTGATGGATCTAAGGAGTCCGGTCGCATTAAGGCCCCTGAATATTTAATCCCTTTTAGGCCCCGTCCCCATCCTCCTGAAATATAGATGCAAAACTGCCACTAACTTAAATTGCTTCGCGCACTGCACACGACCGCTTCATTATTTAAGCGCGAAATTCAAATTATTTGGAAAATCGATGATGATGATGATGAACATTAAATTTTCCAATTAAATACTTAATAAATAAATAATTTGATTGCCAATTTACAATTGTGTAACACGAAATTCATTAAATTTTGTCGAGTATCCAAATTCAGTTTAATTATTTCGTTGAAACTGTCTGATTTCCTATGCGCTATTTAAAAATAAATTATAATTTCGCTAATTTAATTAGAAAATTATGGATTTAGAACATGAATATCGATTTATTTAATGTTATTATACTCTAATTACTAATAATTGGCGTACAATGGATTATCGATGGATTTGAATCTTTATCGGATGTAGCTTTGTCGTTCTCACGTTTATCAATGAGATCGATAATTCCATTATGTAAATAGCATATTTGCATCCTTTTGATTCATAGCTGTTATTTGTAAAATCCATGAGAAAATTTAATCAAATTTAAATGATGTTTTAAATAAAATTAATGATTTTTTTTAAACTTCAGATTTATTTCCTATTAGCCCTTATTTATTTGACAATCTTGATTGAAATCCTTGGTAAGTTTTTTCTTGTTTGTAAACTAAGTTATCAAATTCTAGTAGCTTTGATTATTTCGTGTAGTATTTACATAATATTATCAATATGTACACTATATCATTATTATTAAGTGCTATTATTAAAAAATATATTTTAACATTCAATTTCTTATATAAATCACATAATGACAGGAGAAAATTTACTTAAGACTAGGCTTTCGACTTTAAAGTTTATGTAGAAACTGTCAACATATGCTGTTAAATTATTACTTATTGGTCATATATTTCCATTTTAAATACCTATAAAGTCTTTTATAGATACATACATCAACGTATAATATATGATAGATTTTACATTTTCTGAAATTCTACAAATTCTTTCAATGTAATTCTGTACAACAATACCTAGGATATTCTGGATTCGATCAGTTCGGATTCGCTATAGTCCGGTTGGAAAATTTCAAAACAAACTAAATTTTAATTTTGAAAAGTAAAAATAAATGAAAAAAAATAGTTCACAAAATAAATGTTATACAAATTATGGGCGACTAATAGCCGAATGGTTAAGTTGCCCTAACCGTGGGCGCTGGTTCGAATTCTGGTCTAGTTTGCTTGCAGCATATGAATGAACAGTCAAATAAAAAAAATCAGCTTATGGACCTTCAGCCAAGTTGATGGACAATGACAGTTTTAAGGATAGCAGCAGATACACAGACAAAGGGAATAGTGGAATCGCAGTTAACCCACAAGACAAAATTACAGAAGAATATAATGGAAAAAACTTCCATTGGGAAGTTTACTAAAAAATAAATGTCAGGAATAAGATTGTAAATTGAATAATAATAATAAACAAAAAAATATAAATTAACAAGTCTATTTTTAATAGTTATGTAGTTTATAAGTTTTTGATTAGTCCGGTTTTATTATTACCCGTACTATGCGAGGTATACATATATTTATTGACTAAAAATAGTGCAAGAATGTTTGAAACAAACCCGTAAATATATTAAGTAAAAATAAGTGTGTTTTATTTTTATTAGAGAAATCTGTAATGAATAAGCAACATATGTGCATTATAAGAATGGGAATTACTCGGAATTGGATTTGATTATTTACGAGAAATGTTGTTCTAAAGCAAGTAATATGTACATGTTTGCACTTAATCCAGTGACCGAGATACGTTCTTAGATTAACTAAACATTAACACAAAAAAGAGTGCAATGAGAAATGCAATAAAGTGAAATAAAGTAAAAAAAAACTATAAACTCAACTCAAATTGGGGCGAAACAGAAAATTTTTAATTGCAGATATTTTGACATTGGGAAATATAAGAGAAATGTAGTTGTGATTATCCAATTTTTATTTTCGTACAAAATTAAATACAAAAATAGTTTTTGATGAAACAACTACTTTTAGAACATGAACTGAACATGAATGCGTGGTGCATGCAATTTCTTTTCTATACATTTGGTCTTTACATTTTATGTATGTTCTATTTTGTTATACTAGTGAATTAATTTGATGGATGAAATAAATTGGCTGAAAATCCTTAGTAAAATCGTACTTAATCATTACTAAATTTCAAATTATATCTTTAATTTACTTTACTCATTTGTACTTAAATTGTTTGAAATTATTAGGTTTTGTTTTATAAGATTATTAAAGAGTTTTATTAATATTTTTTTATATATATCTTTTGGGACAAATTGATAATTTTTAGTTTAAAATTAGTAAAAATGCATTTTTTCATAATATTTAAAGTAGATATTAATCATGAAAAACTTGTGATAAATATTCTTTAAATTATTATGATAATTTTTAGTTTTGAATGAGTAAAAACCTATTTTTGATTGAAATTTATAAAAATGCGAGAAATCATGAGAAACAATATATTTTTCTTATTCGTGGTGATTTGAAACCGAAAATAAAAGTATGTCAACAGCATTTATTAAGAATTTTAATTTTATTTCTAATTCTTTTACATTTTTTCTTTCGGTTGAATGTGAGTACTTCCTGTTTAATATTGTCTCTGAATAAAGTAATTTTCTTTAATTACTCTGTGTTAATCTCAGACATCTTTATTACAATTTTAATGAAATTAACAGGAAAACATGTAATAAAGACCAATTACATTTATGGTCGTGTCTTCATATATGTGAAAATGAAAATCCTCATTAAAATTCCTTCATTGTAATAAATCACGACACATTTAAAATTTTCCTTAATTATTATGATTGGCGTCACAAAATTATTAAAATATTACAATTTGTTAGGTAGTTATATTCTTAAATATTGTGCACTTTTTACATGTAAAAAATTTAAATTTTACTTTTTTATACAACAAAAATTATATTGAAATTTTTCATTTAAATTAGATTTGTTACATATATATTTTATTCATATAATTTATTATATTCATTATATTTTAAAGAAAATTAATTACATTTTTTTGTGGTAATTGTAAAAAAACATGAGATTAATTTTGATTAATTTTTGTTTAATTATCATGATTAGAATTTTTGACTGATGTAAATATTACATTTATTATTTAATTCCAATATGATTTTTAACAACAATCATTTTATTTTGTTCTTAGTTTAAACGTGTTTAATGTGGCTAATGACCAATATTATTTGTAGAAACTTGCAAGACCACAGTTTATCCATATGTAGTATCCATATGATATCTTTATACTAGACCAGTTCGTATGAATCATAGAACATTATGCATTCAAATACTGTTAAAATCCTACAATACCAATAGGACATTTTGTAATACTTTTATTATATGTTTGCAACGTTTCAGTAATATTTGAAAAGTGATATTAAGATTGGAATTTTTGAGTAAGTTAAATTTAAAATTTATCAATTAATTCCAATATGATCTCAAAATAACTTTTTGTGAAAAAATTTTTATTTTTATTTTTAACAATAATTTTTCGTAATTTTAATATGAACTTTAATATCTTTCCAAATTAATCTACTTTTCTGTAATCCAAACTTAAATAATTCAGTTGTGTTAATCTGTGTAAATCCTAAACATATTCATTACACTTTTGATGAAAATTACAGGATTAAACGTTAATAATCATTGTAATATGATTATCAGTGATTCTCAAATTTTTTGGTCCGCGACCCCCTTTTGGACATAAAAAGTTTATGCGACCCCCTGAAGGCTGTATATGTGTAGAAAAACAATCAGGCTTGATCTGTCATTATTTTTTTGCAACCCCCAAATATTTTATGCGACGCCACTGGGGGGGGGGAGGGGATCGCGATCCACTCTTTGAGAATCATTGGTCTATATAAGTACTGGGCAAACGGAAAATACAGGAAGAAATAATAAAAAATATCATTTTATTTTTAATAACAATAATTTTACTTTGTTCTTAATTTTAAAGTGACTAATGACTAATATTCTTGATGACGTGTAAATGTATATAATAAATTGAACTTTAATGTCATTCCAAAATTAATCTACTTTTCTGTAATCCTAACTTAAGTAATTCAGTTGCGTTTAACTGTGTAAATCTCAAATATATTCATTACACTTTTTAATGAAACTAACAGGATTAAACATTAAGAAACATTGCAATACGATCGTTATCTATATAAGTACTAGGCAAACGGAAAAAAAGAGTAATGAAACACTTGCATGCCAAAAATTACGACCAAGGAAGCTATGGCATATGTTTGAGATGACCTAACCTAATTTGTATGTTCTCGATATGGGCAAAAAGTGAAATTCCTGTCTAACGAGAGGAATGCCATGTCGCAAGGAGCAATAAATTTAACGGGGTGAGCTGCCCCGACCAGTTACATAACGCCGTTGCGTGTAGCGGCTCTCGCAGCGGATGAAATTCAAGAAGATAAAGACGGCCAGATAATAATGATAATCATATTCTAAGTAATAAAAAAATATAAGAAATAAGTAAATACAAGAAGCTGTGCAAGAAGCAACGGAAAACTAAATAAAATGCAAATAGGTAACATAAAGAGAACGAAAGAATTACCAGCAATCTTATTTGGTATTTAAATAATACAAAACAAAGAAAAATGTTATATGTTTGTAAAAATGAAAATTATTCACTTACTTACATACTTAATTACTTTGCTAATTACATAATTTACTTACTTTTATTTACATCGATTTTAATTATTTACGTAATTACTCGTATTTAACATATCACATATCACAGTTCGAACAATTACATTTAGAAAATTTACAAAATAATTTTGTTTAATTGCAATTTTTACTTTCAGTTTGAAGTTTTTTTTAATTTTACTTTATTAAGGATGCTTTTGTAATAATTAACATAGTACAGTTTCAATTAGTCCGGATTAGCCCCGTTAAGAAAATTTCAATTCAAACAAAATTTTAATTATATCTATTTCATTTAGTTACTTATTAGTCCGGTTTTAAAAAGATTTATTTTTTAATATTTAATAAAAAGCAATCTCATTTGGTATTTAAATATCAAAACAAGAAAAATGTTATATATTTGTAAAAATTGATATTATTCACTTAAATATGAAATTGTAGTAAACTCCAGTTTTAAAAACTTATTTTGAATTAATTATTGTTTTACTTTTTCAAAATAAAATTTGAACATTTCTAATTAGAAAATTTAATGTTCAAAACAAAATATTTTTTTACTAGTTGAAAATATGAGTTTTTTTTGTAAATTTTTTCACATTATTAAGGAAACTTTTGAAATACCACAATACCTCCCATAGTGCGGTTTCGATTCACTATAGCCTTATTAGAAAATTTCAAAACATACAAAATTTTAATTGCGTAAATTTATAAAAAAAAAATGAGTACACAAAATGCGGTTTATTTATATTATATTTAGTTCCACAATTAGTGCGGTTAAAAGAACAGGTATATTAGCGCACCCGTCCTATGCGGTATTGCTTATTACTATTTGTAACAATAATATTTGCTTTTTTTTTGCATATTTTTTTCACTTTATTAAGGAAATTCTTTTGAAATACTGAAATACCTCACATAGTACGGTGTCAATTAGTCCGGATTTTTTCCAAAATTACAAGAATTGTAATGATCGATTATTGTTTTCTAATCTGTATCTGTTTATTAGTATTATATTTAGTTTTACGATTAGTCAGGTTTCAAACAGCTTGGATATTGGTGGCACCTATTACCCGTACTATGCGAGGTATTACTAATAGAAACCTTAAAATAAGAAATAATATATTTATTTTTATTAAAACATTAAGGTTTAATTTTGTATTTTTATTAATTCAATAAATGTTATTATTGTTATTAAGAAAGAAATTTACAAAGTAAGAAATAGAAGAATTCAAATATGGGACATTAAAAAAATATAACTAATTAAATAATTATAATCAAAAATATTCTACTATGCTTTTCTATTTTTTTAAGATTACTTTATTTTATAGAATAAATATTGAAGGTAAGGAAAAAACAAAAAAATAATGTTATTTTAGTGTTTGA
>NW_017096481.1:0-109463 GCF_001412225.1 Nicrophorus vespilloides
AAAACAACAATGAAGTTAAAAAATTGTACTTTTATTAATTTACATAAATTTTATTTATTTTTATGACTTCGTTTCTTGAATGGATAAATATTGTTTATTTATTTATAATTTTTTATAAAATCAAAAACAATTGCAGAAAACAGACAGAAAAAAGAAGAAGTTAAATCGATGGAAAACTTATACCAAAATGTGGAAATAGATATGGATGCGGTGGAAACCATATTTTGTAAGAAAGGAAATTCTGACAAGGAAGATGTGCAAAAATCATAGAAACACATAACGCCGATATTAGATATTGAAATATTAAAAATATATTAAATACGGTATAAGAAATGGAGCAGGAATACAAGGTTTTGCAGAAAAGTTGATATTCGAAAACCGTTTTTTTTACCTCGTCAGCAATAGATAAAATTACAAAAAATATTTTCTAACAAATATTCTATATCATTAAATATATGAATTATATATTTATCAGAACTAAAATAAATAATTTGGTAATTGACATAAAATTAAATTTTCCAGATAGAACCTAAATGGGGCTAATAATAATATGTAATTAAACAAAAATTGTAACACAAAAATATAACTGCTTTTTTATCTTTTATACAGTTGTCTCATTTTTTTGCGATTTATTTCTATTTTATTTAATTTCTCGATTCGAATTAATTATACACATTATACGAGGTTGCTGTATTAATGTTGTCTATTCTAAAAAATTCCAGATCTATTTAAATATTTGATTTTAAATTTATTATATTAATTTTAAATATAAATCACATGTTTATTTAAAATTTAGATTTTTTGATGTATCACTCTGAACATAAATCAGGTTCATCGTAAAAGGAAAAGGAAACATCATAAAAAAATGTTTTAGAATTATTTATTGGATAGAAAAAAACTGTTTCGCAAACACGATATTATTTATTCATTCGATTTTGATCATTACATTTGTAAATGGAAGTCTTCACTTGAAATATTCACGAGCGGATGAGAGAATTCGTTTAGTCGCACTTGTAGCAAAAAGATGAAAATAAACATAAAAATATGTGTGAAAAGTTGAATATATTTTAATCATTTTTTCAGAATGATTCGATTCACTTTAATTGCACGCTGCATGGCGAGACATACGCATTCGTTTCTTGTATTTTTATATATATATATCCAGAGTAGTGTAATTTCCCAACGGTGAAGTTTATTATTTAATATCCAGGTTGCACGATCTTTATTTCTTTCCTACTTATGCACCCTTCTCCACGCAACACAAAGGAGCGACCTTGCGCGATTCTATGACTTACTGAATGCCATTAAAGTGGTTTTTATTTACCGGTCTGTATAAAGGGTTTAATGCGATTCAATAAAATTCTTTCAATACAACAATCGCGTCGTCGGATGTGCAAAAAATAAAAAGCAGGTAGTAAAAAATGTAGTTGGCTGTGAAAAGCCAATCGTCAATTGATGGAACGCGAGATGACTCTTTCGAGATGAATACTTAATTATTTTTTTTTTGGTTGAACTTCGCTGGAACGTGTCTGTCCGTTAATAATTAAGTTTTATAATTAATACCGCAGATGGTTACGGTGGTTCTGCGAAAGTGGTTCGAAAAACATGTTGAATTATTCAGAAACCTAATCAATTTTGAGGCTTAGCTCCTTAAACTCGAAGGTCGCCGTCGAGTTGTATCCTTCAAGCAAAATCTTTTTTTTGTCTTATTATCTGAATGTACTGAAACGCCTGAAAATCTTATTATATAACTATTGTTAATAAAGTTTGGTGAGTTTTTCTGCCTAAATATAACTGTTCGTACTATTCATTAATTAACTGAAAAAATGGACATTCTTTTAATTTAGTCTAACTTTTTTTTTTAATAAAAAATAAAATTAAAAATTCTTCCATTAAATAAAGAAGATGCAAAAATAATCACAGAATTTAGTGAACTAAACATACAAAAAAAAAATCATAATTTATCTAAAAAATTGAATTTTCATCAACTATTAGGAAAATCTATAAATCTAACTTTACTTCATGGGGTAACGTTGCCAAAATATGTAATTTTATATTCATTTGACTGAAAATGTAGATATTAAAACATTAAGTACAAAAATGTTATAATTAACAAATCATATTGAAAACATTATATTAGTTTAGTATTACTAATTAAATTTAATAAACAATATGCAAAATTCTATGTTTTCTGATCCAATTATTCATCTCAACTATTTAATTTATATTTAATAGATTCGTACTAGAGCTATCAATTACACTTTGCTTACTCAATTATTAAAGTTAATTTATGACTAAACCTGAAATAAGAACTCATATTTAATTGACAAAAGTATCTCCATTGAATATAGTCAACTATGATGCTGAATGTATTTGGTCCATAAATAGTAACTGAATAATAAGGTATATAAATTCAAATTTTCATCGTTTCATATTTCTACAAATCTGTTGATCATGTAAGTACATTTTGCATTCTGTGTGTACTTTTCTGTCTTACTAGAATGAAAATAATCTTCCTCTTAAATTATTAGTTTGTTTATATTATCGGAGTCAACATTAGAGAAATTGTGCAGAAACTACGTAGGAATCAAAAGTATTGCACCAACAATGATAATAGAATTCCTAAATTAAAAAAAAAATCATAAAATATTAATACATTTTAGGAATTCTAGTACACGTTTTAGTATTAAACATATTGTAAATCAAATAAAAAAATGTAAAAATATCGGTAGAAACTATATTTAGTTTTGTACGTTTATTTATTTCTTGTAAACTATTCTAAACCAATTGCTTTTATCTGATTCAATTATAGCGATCAACTATTCGTGTCTACTTTTAAGGTGTTTAACAAGTTTATATTTTCCTTCAGTTTACATGTTCGTGCCTATTTCTTCCAGGTACAACGAGTTAAGACTTTTCACAACGACTCCTTAAACAATATGCAAACTTATATGTCGTTCACTCGGGAATAACAAACTTAATATTAAGAAATATTTTATTACAATTTTAATCTTTATCTGAACAACGCTATAATCCTATTTGTATGTGACAAAATACAAATTGGACATCATTCTTTCATGGACATGGATTTTTTTTGCCGAGTAATAAATCTTCCAATGGCAAAGAATATTACGTTTTATTATAAACAACATTTATTACAATCATAAAAGGTAATAGTATAACATAAAAAGATATAGTCCGAGATATTTCTTGCTTTATAATATAAAATACGAAATAATATAAGAAAGCCAGACGCTGTTCATAATTTGTGTTTTTACCTTATTTATAAAATGATAAATTGTATTTATTGACAGAAATATCGCAGTCAATGTATAATTATCAATGGTTAAAAAAAATCAAAGAAAATTTTCAAGTATGATAGTTGTTTAAGCGCAACAATTTCTGTAAATAGTGGCGCATAGTGCCCTGAAGTTGGCTAGAAAATCTTGCTGGAAAGAGAATAGTATTTAGTAAGGTTTAGTTAGGTCTAGTTTAAGTAACGATTTCTTCTAATTCACCCGCGAAACTCGGTCCTTCGTACAAAACAATAGTGTATCATCTTAATATGACTACTATACTTTAATTTAACAAAAGAATACTACATTACAAATCAGATTTATTAATATTGCAGAAAATTCAAATTCTCATTAGATTATGTGAAAATATAATTTACTACATATGTTACTTTTGGAAATCATCCCATATTCCCATCGCTACTTGCTAAAAACCTAGGAATCCTTCTTGATCTAAAACTCAACCTTAATTCCCTTTCCAAACATCTTAAGTCCAAAATTAAATCTAGATCCCGTCATTTCCGTTCCCTGATCCGTAGTTCCGAAGTATTCATCTATAAATTTATTTGCCGTTCTATTCTCTACTATGATTTTCTTCTATCTCAAATCCCATCATAAAAAAACCTGTTCGACATACTAACAACATACTCTAACAACCCTCCAAACTAATATTGTTCATCTCCTCAACAAATTCCTATCCATTTCCCTTAAAGTAATATCCAAAGATTGCAACACTTCTTCTCTGTCTAAATTCTGCATCCCTCATAATTTAAATATTCATCTATATATCCTATTCCAATTCCTTATATCCTTACAATCATGTACTTCTTTTTTGCATTTTTTGTCATGTATGAATCGTTTCATTTTTATTTGATTTATTATTATTATTATTTTTGGAATTTACTAATTGTTTATAGTGAGAATATTTCTTTTTTTCTTTGGGTATAATATTGTTTATTTTTTGTTTGGATTTTATTATTATTATTAATTTAGTGCATTACAGACAACATTAATTTGAATTAATTAAACTAACCTCAAAACTCCCCTATTCAATAGAATTAAGGTTAAGTGCCCTATATCAACATAAACCTGCAAATTAGGGCGCCCTTCTTAGCAAAAAGGTTTCCGAGCTTCGGTGAAAATGTATCCACACTGAAACCAAAATAATGTATAGGAATGTGTTAATGTTTACTATATTATATACATTTATATTTATTTCATTCATGCTATATCTTACATCTTTGCAGAGAAGGAAATACGTTTGAAAAAAAAAATGGATGTTCAGATAATATATTTTCATTTCTGAAACACATAATTCTTAGTGCATTTTAATCAGATTTCATATTTTTTGTTGCAGTTGTTACACGTTAATTTAATTGGAGGTAGAAAAAAAAGAATTAATATATTATTTTCACAAATGTACCTGGAATAGTTTTTTTTTTAGTAATTTTACTGCAAATTAAAAGCAAAAGTTTTGCGTCGGTTGGGGATTTTTGCATTCATATTCTTTTAGTGCGGAAATGCGAGATGGAAAAGTGCCAGATTTAAAATTTTCATACATCAGAGAGACGGAAACATCCCTCATCCCCGACCGTATTTATTCTGACGCTCAGGCCAGTCGACATTCCCAGAGTGGAGATGAGCGAAGCACGCAAGCGTTCCTTCCGAAAAACCTGGGGCGCACAGTATAAAATATTTAAAAAGTATAAAAGCAGGCAACAGAAATGGATTGGTCGTTCCAAAATAAACTGTAAATTGAAGCAGTATGCATGGAATAGGAAATTCTTTGCAGATTCGTGTTGTGAATAGGAGGTCGGTCGAGAGACCAATTTAAATTTCTTAAGGAGTCCTTCTGCCATCTTCCGTTGATACACCTTCGCCATTCACTACTGCAAGTTCAAAGTTGAGTGTGAACATGTGGATGGGAAACTATTTCATCTTGCCGAATGGGTGCCGCAATCGTGTTTGGAGAGTCCGGTAACTTTCCGTGTGCTTCGTGCCCGGATAAATTGAAAACCGTTGGTGTGAATCAAATAATGATTTATATCTGCTTACAATACCTATACATGCATGTGCTCACGCGTGCATACACGCTCAACTATATCTGATTTATCGGACGCTTCCCGAGGGCCAATTTGAATTCCAGATCCTTTTATTTATTCAGCTCCCTCCGCACAGGAAATAGTTTCCCAAAACAGCGGAAATAGTTTTCGCGCTCCCCGCAATTGTTTAGTTCTCTATTGCTATGGCGCGCGCTCCACAAATTGAAAATGCTGGAAACTAAAAGATGCAGTTTACGATGTTTGTTATTTCGCAACACGGCTTTCATTTCTATAAAATAATACTACATTTAGAATTTATTGTAATAAAAACATGATTGTTTATTGAAGATATAACTTTTGTTTATAATTAATATATAATACAGCATATATATATATACATTCACTCCAGTTTATTTTTTACAATACAAATGAAAATAACGATAAGCTTATATCTAGTTACAAGATGAATGAAAATATATAATATTGAAGATTGATCCAACCATCAAATTTCACTGATAAAATGAAAAGAAAAATAAACAAACTATATACACTCTCACAAAAAGTTATCCACTAATCGGCTCACTGCATTGGAATTAGAAACGCGTAGGAAGGTCCTGCGATTGAAATCCGATAATGATATCTGGTAGACTCTAGTGAAGTATAAAATTAAAAAAAATAATTCAGCAAAATAAATTTTAAAAAAATACAGCACAAACTTATTAAAAATTTAAAAATAATATATTTTAACTAGGAAAACCGATCACGATTAGTTTTTTTTAGTAGTAAATTAACAAAATGAGACATTAACTTATTTATTCTATTAGAAAACTATTGATTAGTACTGAATATAAAATATTGATTGTTTATAAACGAATTTCTAAAAGAAAAATAAAATAATATACTAACAGTTGTACAGTTTTGGATAACCTTTATATAAATCGATAAGGAAATTAATGTAGATATAAATATGAACAGATATAAAATGTGAATTTAATTAATAATTTAGCTAATCTAAATCATATTAAATTACTAATATCTGATGAAATTGTAGTAGATAATGTTTTCAAAAATAATCTATTTGATGATAAATGAAACTGGTGAAATGAGTTTTTTTTTTTCAGAATAAAACATGTAAAATATTAAAAGAATAATATTCTGTGATTTGTTTCAAATAAACTACACAAAAATAAAACTGATTTGTTCAATTTTATTAATATTCAATATAATTTATCAAAACGAGTTGAGGGCGGGCTTTATATAGTTAAGTCACTTTTTATGCTGTTTATTTATATGTGATTTTAAATACTTCGTCCATTACACATTCATTTATACATGTCTGTCTCTTATTTTACACAATTTCATTTATTATTCAATCTATAATTTCAAACATAAACTGAGCATAGTAATATATAATTTATAATTTTATATATAATTCAAAGATGCAATGAAATTTAAATTTTTACATGAAAATACATAAACATAAGAAGATGACATCTAATTTAGTAATGTAGAATTATATAAATATATTCATTTTGATATTTTTGTATATAAATGGAAAGAAATTATAATTTTCCTTTTCCCTGCAAACTAAAATATTTCTGTATTAAATATATTATTCCAAAAATAAATTTGATCAAGAAAATTAAATTCATGAATAGAAAATTAAGCAACTCAGTATTGCGACGATTGTATATAATTCATATTATCAACAAAAAATGAGAAAACAATCAAACCTTACTCAATTTACTAAAAACAAAAGAAATATTGTGTATATTTGTAAAAATTTCATGAAAATTCTACAATTTCTTTAGAAGAATTTTATGTATGAGGAGAAGGAATAACTAGGAATATAAATAAAATAAAGAGATTTTAAAAGCTACACAAATCGTATTGTAATTGAATTTTTGTTCCATTTTTTATATACAAAAAAATCCATAAAACCTTTAGATTAAAATTTATTACAATTTGTCTCTAAAAAGAGATTTATTTGCTATATATAAGACTATTATTTCATAGTTTGTATCGAATTTAGAAATGGATATTAGATTATAAAATATTTGTTTTTTTTTAATACAAAGGTTCACTAAATATCTCCTTCACAACAATTTACATGAGAGCCACAAATATATTTTTGTAACAAAATTTTGATTAACTAGATTATTCTGAGGATTAATATAAAGTATTCGAGTAACATAAATATTAATATGTCGCCTTTAAAAATTTTCAAAATAATAGTTTTATTTTCAATTTATCTTCAGAGCTACATATAAATTCCAAATAGCTTATGTGTCGCACCAGATATAAGTAAAGAAATGCATTTTTCTCAGCGTATTGCGTATGCATTGAGTAAATATTTTAAAAAATAAATTAAAATTAATTGATGGATATTTTTACACATAAACAGATTATTTTAAACCCTAAATATACAATATTTTAAAAAATATGTTTATATCAATAATTTTAATTTTAGATTTTTACCTACTTTTAACTATTTGAATATGTTTACATCATGAATCTTCTCCTCTATAGTCTAAATTCAATTGTATACGTATTTTTTTTATATAAGCCATAAATTATATTGATTATGATTAAAATTGAACAACACAGTTTTTTTTTGAGTAATTTATTAGAAACAAATTAGAAAAACATTACACAATTTCCTTTAATATTTTACATTTTTTATTCTGAAAAAAAAAACTCATTCCACCAGTTTAATTTATCATAAAATAGATTATTTTTGGAAACATTATCTACTAATTATACATTATCTATTTCATCAGATATTAATAATTTAATATGATTTAGATCAATTAAATTCACATTTTGTATTTTTTCATATTTATTTAATTTTCTTTGACATATTAAATAATATTTGTATAGATTTATATAAATATTATCTAAAACAGTATAATTGTTAGTATATTATTTTATTTTCCTTTTAGACATTCTTATTTATCAACAATCAATATATTTATTATTAATTCATATAAGTACTTTTCAAAAATAATAATTAAATTATTATCTCAGTTTGTTAAT
Source organism: Nicrophorus vespilloides (assembly GCF_001412225.1). Lineage (NCBI taxonomy): Eukaryota > Metazoa > Arthropoda > Insecta > Coleoptera > Silphidae > Nicrophorus > Nicrophorus vespilloides. Next base: position 8,372 of record NW_017096481.1, read on the forward strand.
TTAATTAAATATGATTCGAAAATCTATTTTCTCATTAAGCATTCTATAATACCTGAAATAATTTACATTATTTAGTTATTGAATTAATAAAATTAGTCATTTTAATAAACGTGGGTAGTCAAAATTGAACAATCAATAATTAAATTATTGATTTGTAATCTTAACTAATGATCTGTGTGATTATATATTATTATATACAACTGGTATTAATTGATAATTTAGCTGTATCCTGGTGGAGCGCGTTAATTCATGAGCCTTAATTGCTGCAAGCCGGACATGGAATTCCCATCCTCGATGCAAAATTATCGACATATAATAATAATGTTTTGTCATCTGCCATAAGCATTACGCGGTTTGGTTTGAATGTAATGGGGGTGGTCGGATGCGTGAAACGAGGAGGACGATAATTATAATACCGTCCACATAATCAAATGCACACAGGATGTACGAGAATTGATGGGAGTGAATGAAAGAGAGATAGATAGATGAGGTAGAATCAATTATCACTAATTTATAAATGATTCGCAAGTGTCATGCGTTTAGTACGATCTGCCCGCGTTCTGTGGGGGGTTTTGACGCCACCCTTTGGGCGTCGCGGCGCGTTTACACAACCGTCTGTAATGCAATAGGTCCGTTTCGGAGCGTCATATTTGCGTCGGTTTTTAATTCTTATTGACTCACGGATACCCAATTTAATTAATGGGTCATAATGTGTTGGTGGGTGCGGCGCGCCTCCTGGGATCAGCCCACGTCATCAGAGTCGATGAACCAAGCGCATCCACCATAACTTATGAATTACCTAATGAACTATTTTTTATGATTTCGCTTTTATACAGATATAATTATTAATTTTTAGATTCTCATAACGTATTATTTCCATTAACATTATTGACCACTGTTGTATTATTCTTGATATTTTTTTTGTTACCATTTCTATCAATAACAAATTCTTTAGAAACAGACATCATCAAATTTAGTTTTTTAATTTTATATTTTTATGACAAAATTCTAATACCAATGAATTATTACACATTTTTATTATTAGTTTATTTTGTTTATCGATGCATTATAAATAAATTAACTAACAATTCAATATTCATAAATTATATTTAGTAAAAAAACAACTTCGTTATAAAACTATGAATTACATCTATGTGATCAATCAACAAAATGTTTGAATACATTTATGTTTGTCGTGAGTCCTCTTTTTAACCCTTTCCGGCACAGTGATTCCAAATGCAATCATTAATTTTTAAATTCAATTTTGTCTTTTGACAATTAAAACTGTTGGAAGCAACTAATGTAAATGAAGCTAAATGTATTTTTAATAATAGGTAATGTTGAAAAATGAAAAAGAATAAGGTTTTGAATAATACAAAAAAAAAGGCTGTAATGGGTTAAAAATAATTTAATTAGTATATTAGAGATATTATAAATATTTATACAAATCTAGTTATTATAATAAAATCAAAATTTTGAAACTTTTCAATATACTAGACGAGATGCTAATATAGATAGTACTTATTTTTTTTTTCAAGATTTCAAGAATCAAAAAATGCTGAATTAAATATTTCAATTTTGCAAAATTACTGAAATTTCTATTTAAGATGCATCATATAAAAAATTGAAAGGTGAACATGTTGACAAAAGTTATACCTAGTACGAAAAGTTAAAAATATGAATACATATTCAAAATATACATAACTTGTCGCTTGCTTCACAAATAATTCATTTAAATTTGATTGCAAAATAAGCAAAAAAAAGTTTGTAACAAAATTGAGTCACAAATGAGGGAGTAACAATAAAATTAATATCAGACTTCGTTAAATTAAACTTCGTTTTTAGGGGTTAACATACTACGACCACAATGAAGAATTCCTTCTCAGAATAAAATTAAAAGCTTTTTTTCAAATAAATAAAAGTTAATAAAAAAAAACAGAAAGTGAAAAAAATGGAAAGATTTGAATGTTCTATAACCTTAAAAAAAGTTATTTGATTTTGAACATTTTTCGGCAGAAACTTTTTAAATTTCGTCTTCAATTTATTTGCATACAAGTTTTTCAAAATCTTTTTTCAAAAATGATCATTGTCTGGATTCAACAAATTCGCTTCATCATCATTTTCATAACGTATTGATTAAAACCATCTGAATAATATCATTTCCAATTTTTTTCATGTTATTTTCTTTTCCAAGAAAAACTTTTACACATATTTTGTATCAAAATCTATGTATGCATTTCTTACTGACTTTTTTCCAAGAAAAGTTTTTAACTGTTATTCGTTATTTCAATGACATTGCTTAAGATTCGAACCAGAAAAATGTGAAAAATCTTTTACGAACTAGTTGACGGTTAATATAAACTAATTAAAATTGTCAATTTATTTTACTTGCCACGGAAACGTAAAAATAATCCACAGGTGGAAAAACACTACTTGAAATGATTCTATCACTCCCTGGTCCACTGCTTAAAACAAGGAAATTTGGTAAGGTGGAAGAAATTGCAGACTTCATTGTCAAAAATAACGTCAACCGATGTATGACCGTATGTTATGTTACAAAATGTTATAGAATATCTAGTAACATTTTTGTAATATAATAAAATAAATAGTTATATTTACATTATTTTAAAACAACAAAAATATTAATAATCTGGATTTAAAACAATAAATGCATTATTTTAATTCAGAAGTAATTTTCATATTTAGTTTATGCAGTATGATAGTAGATAAAATGTTGAGTGTACAATTACAATTTCAAATAACGAGTAGTAGTGTAATGCAATGACATGTGAATTTATTTGTAAATTTCTATGTAACAACGCCAAATTATACATTATTCATACTGTGCAATTGAGTTGATATCAAAGAGATTGATTGCCATAGCATTCATGTATTATATAAGGTTCGCTTTGTATACGCCGCTAACAAATTCATAACTTCTATAACAGCTTATAGCCGCCGTTCGCGGTGAACGGTTTTGTTGCAGTTGCTGTAGACAGCTCTGATTATTTTAGACGAACCCTGAAATCGTTTCGATGATTGATACGTCGGCTGTTAATCTTTTTATACCTCTATATCCATTTCACCAATCTATGAACGTTGGTTAATTTATTGCTTTGATCACTCAGGAGGGTCAGAAGTTTATTACTTGGCAATTTATGTTTCATTCTATTGCTCTTCTACAGCAGTTTTCTGTATTTTATCGTATTTCAAAGTCAATCTCACTATTCTATACTCATTTTAAATTACTTTTTAGCCTTTTCTTTCGTTTTTATTCGGTTAGAATAATGAATACCTCGCATAGTGCGGATAATAATAATGCGGAATATCCGCCGAACTGTTTGAAACCGCACTAATGGAAGTCNNTTAATTAAATTTCTGTTTCAAAATGTTCAAACCGTACTATAATGAATCCGCATTGATCGGAAATGCATAGAAACAGACTAGATTCTATAAAAAATCATTTATGTATACACAAATGATTTGGTATACTACTTTTTTATAATTTATTTTAATTTTACTTATATACAATTCTCAACATGTACTGTAGTGAATCCGGACTAATTGAAACAGCATCACATATTTCATTATTAGAAATAAATAAGTTGCATTCATCTCATATTTAATGAAATATATAATAATTGATTAATCAATGAATTAACATTAAAATTAACAAATTTGTGTACTTTTTAAATAGTACACATTGGGTGAGTTTACGTATGTACTTCACTATATAGTTACATTTTTTATTGGATCATTTTTGTTGACTTATTCATTATAAAAGTGTGTTTTGGTACCTCATCCAATTCATTTTTCGTCATACATTACAATATGTTGTAAAAATTGTTCTTCTTTATATTACGACCACAAAGAAAAGCAAACTTCGAACCAATTTTTCGTCTGACGTTTGTTTAATTCATACAGAGCCCATCTATCCAGTGTCTTAACTTTACGGATTTGTTACAAATAGTTTAATATTGTTGGAATAGTAACCTCAAACCTTACTGATAATTCACATATAGTTTAAGGTTTCCACTGCATCTTTCAGCTACGTGGTTCGTTTTGAAGATCAAAATCGCTGGATCGGAACTATTCAAACCTCCCACGTTGAAACGTTTAGTTCCACGATGGAACTCATATTAAAAAATAACGCGATTTTTTCATTTGTCCGTGATTTACAAAATGTAATATGCAGAAGGCAATTTGACAGATTATCACAAACCAAAACGTGCGATTGAAAGATTAATGAAGTACCTTCAGAATTAAAAAAAAAAGAACTGTTAAAGTAAAATATCAACCTTTACATCTACTAGCTGATAGTATGAATAGAATAATGATATGAAATATAGCTTTAAATAATACCCCAATTCATTCATTCAGCTTTAGTCAATCAAATAAATAAATTCAACAACCCAAATCCCCTATTATAAATACGGTTTTACATTCAGCTGTCGACTGTAAATTCTGAACATCCATGTATATATGAATTACGTAATATCGACAAACTGAACAAAGTACATTTTGTGCGGAATTACTCCAGTTTAAAATTCAATATATTATATTTAATTACGTTATTTTTATTGCATTTCAAAAGTTTTTTACAATATCATGATTCATTTTATAAATGTAATAGACTGTATTAAATGTAGTATATAAAATGTCACCGTTGCTTTTAATTTTATTCATTTTATACGCATCATATACGGAGCATAAAAGAGGACATTTTAATTTAATATAATTAAATTAATTTACATGTTTTTTTTTACTACTTCATTACTGCAATAATGATGTCCTTCACTTATTCAATATAAGTAGACTAGTTATTATGAGTTTCAGTGCAATGGAAACAGGTTACTAAATATACTATACACTACTTCGTAGTGTATAGACAGTTCAGATAATAACTTCATATGCAGATGTTATTAATGCTGAATTCATATGTATTCAAGATGAAATTTTCTAATTTCGTTTGTTCTTCTTTTCAGGTGAGTTCGTTAAATCAATAAACCATTTCATCAAATATAAATTGAAACAAAAGAAAAATTTATAATTACATTTAAAGGTAAGTATTTTGATATCTTTTTACAGCAATAAATCGCATATTCACTACATTTCAAATCAAATTCAATTTTAATTAAACACAATATTTGTATTACATAAATTATCGTGTTTAGGTACAGTCAAGTCTCTTTTTGTGCGATATATTTATGTAAGCTATAGTTTTTTTTTTAACACAATAAATTTATCAAAGTTTTTGAAAATATAATAATTCAAACATAATCTTGATTTGTAAAACAACAACTAAAATTTCATATAACACAATAATGGACATAAATATTCCTAAATCTCGGCGGAAAAGCTGCGGTCAATTGTATTGTATATGTGTTTCCATGTATGCAATAAATTATTGTTATTGGTATTATTTTTGAATCGAACACTATCAATAAAATTCTAACAACAATTACAATATTTATTGCAGCAATAGGGTAAAAAATCTAAACTACAATGTTTAATCGATGATTCATTTATGTAAATGCAAAATGTTCATGTTTTTTTTAATCCATTATTATTATTAACACCTAATTGCATACACTTTTTGACCATTGGTCTTTTTGACCTCATTATAAATATTTAATTACGCAAACAGACTTTGCTTTGATATTAAGTTTTCAAAGTTAATTAATTTTGCTAACGGTAGTGTCGCCAATCAAAAAAATTAAGAACCGCGTAACTTATTCTTATTAGGTTTATTCTTTGAAAAGTAAACAACATTGTAAAGATTAGATTTCAAATATTATGTTTAATAGAATTCATTTTTTTTACATTCATTCTTCTAAGAAAATTCGTAAAATTCATTAGGTAATAATAATAACTAATTACAAAGTATTATTGTTTATTCCTCCTTAATATTAATATTTAATTAATCAAGTTTATAGAAGTACTCAATTTGATATTATATTTTTTAACGTTTAATTGAGTAAATTTACATTGAAACAATGATGATCTTTGATTATAAGAGACACAATCTCTTAGGTTTATTTTTTAATGGTGAATGGCATGATCAAAAATTCATTATAAATTGTATAAATTAATTCAAGTTTTATATAATATTAACTAATTAACTAGATTTCGAATTACATAAATTTCCTCTAAAAACTTTTCCAACTAAAAGGACCTAAAAATCCCATTTCTCTATTTTTTGGTAAAAACTCGAAAACCCGTTTAAACAGGTTTTGTAGAAAAGTGGAGATTCGAAATTATTAACTATATGATAATTTCAAAATTTTAGAATTAATTAGATTATAATCATTTACAAAACGGTTTGTCGTTTTTGAAAATCTTTTTCTTGTTGATGAAATTTATGTAATTCGAAAAACGATTTTTTTTCAATTAAAAAATGCGTTGTGGGCCTACACTTAAAACAAACAAAAAATATTTGAAATATGAAATAAAATATAGTATTTTTTTAGTATATTTGTTTTGTATCAATAATAAATGGTAAACAACATGGTTATTTTGATTAATTTTGTATAAAATTCAATATTTTTTTCAATAAAAAAATCATCCTTCTGATGAATGTAAAATCCATTATTAATGATAACTGAATGCAAAGAGTTCTTGAGTATTTGCCAATACCGTTAATATTTAATAACTCGAACATGCCCGTAGAAGTGCTCAATTTGATATTATGTTTATCACGATTTATGAATTTTGAATGAGTAAATTTACATTGAGAAAATGCTTCTAATATTGTGTACATGAAACATATAAACTTTTCTAATTATTTAAAAAGGAAAATGTTTTTCATTGTACTTTGGTCAACACTTTAAATATAATATTTATATTCATGTTCTATAGAATTAAACATTACAAAAAAATATTATTAATATTAACGCTCATTATTAATTACTGAAACATTTTTTCATATATGGAGATATTTAAGGGTTTACGTTTGAATCGGTTTAAAAATATTGGCAAAAGCCAATCAATTCGTGTGATGTTTCTTACACCATAAAACGGATAAATAAATAATTATTAAAATGTTTAAAGAAAATAAACGTGTTTTAGCTCCTTATGGACTTATAACATATTTACAAAAATAGAAACAAGAGAAAATGAAGTCCATATTTTTATAGACATTTTTAATGTAATAAATAATAATTAAAATGATGACATGTAAATATACGAATAATAAAGTTTATTAAGAATTAATTTTACTTATATTAAAAAAGAATATATACGTGTATAATGTAATTATTTATTTAAGATAACTAAAAAAATAAATTTATTTATTCTTTACAGTTAGCATAGTAAAGTATTCAGCTCATCATATCGCTGTATTTCTCTCTTGTTATTGACATTTTATTCAGTTGCTGAGATGTTTGAGTCTTCCCTGTTTTCCAAATAAAAAAATACTTTAAATTGAGCATTTTCTTCCATACTAGTTTTGCAAGAAAAAATGTGCGGTTCATCCCTTTAACTCTTTCTAGACGGTATTCAGTGGATGGTATCATTTTCAAACACTACGTCTTCATCGTTATCGTTTTAGGTTATAAAGATAGTACATATGCGTCGTCACTATCATCTGATTGCAAAAAGTATTGTTTGCCAAATTTCTACATACTTTCCTCCAATTCAGCTCTTCGTATCTCGCTTTCCTTTATCCATGACTGTAATTTATTTATTGTACCATACACCAAACCAGCTGGTACATATATGTACCGTTATGAATTCATACATTGTTAAAAACATTGCAAATTATAAAGTACTTACTTATCAAGCTTCAATATCAAACAATTCTATTTTGCTGTAGCTTTTTACTATTTAATTGGTGATAAAAAGAACAAAAATCATTGTTTACAAGAAAATACAACTGTGCGTCACAACAATATCTAGAATTACAGGTTACATAAAGAGTGGGAACGCTGCTAAAAGGAATACAAAACCTGCTGGTACATATACACACCATTTAAAATGCAACTTTTCACATTTAGTCCAGAGAAAACATTAAGTGGTACAAATGTGTACCTGGAGTACAGAAAGGGTTAAACCTCATACAGCATAATTTCAGCCATTTTATAATTTCTTAATAATAATATTTTTTGCCTCCATTTCTTTTCACTTTACCTTGTTTATGATGTTGTTTTTATATTACTAGCTAATATCTGTTAAAGGTCAGTGCTAATTGAAGTTGTAATTGTCAATAATAATTGCAATTAGAAAATTGTTTTTCTAACTATGATTATTAAAAATGGACTTATACCACTTTCTATAATAATTGATCTTTTATTGATTTAATATCTTTGATTATAATAGAGACAACAATCAACATGGGCATCAATTCACTTGAAATGATATAAATTTCATCATGTTTTATAGAATTCGAGTTCTATATAGTTTTTTTTTTATTCGGTCGTCAGTTAAGCGTGAAATATGTTGGAATCGATTCGTCCTTCAATATATTTCCGGCAAATTTCCTCAGACACATAACCGCCCGCACGTATCGTCCGAGTTTAGAACAAGCAACCCATATATATTGTTTTTCAGTGATAAAAAGGTTTCCTTGTCGTCGCAGAAGTTTTGGAAATTGCAGATGCGAAGTAGTCCATCGATTCCGAATATCCGTGTCGTAACATTTTTTTTTTACAATCCGTTTTTTGTAGCATCACGTTGGAAATCAATCGCACGTTGTTTTGTGAACGGTTGTAGCCAATTATTGCGCCTCATTAATTTCGGTCCGGATCATACATTGCGTTTAATTAAATCTCGCGAACCGGAGGTGGTCCCACATATTTGCTAAGTTTACACCGTGTATCTTCCATACACGTATAATCCTATAATAAAATAAGTTGCAGATGGAGATGAGGGAAGGAAGGGTATAGGCAGGTGGGGTTGTATGTATTGAAGAGACATTGTTTTGCCGTCAACCAACGAACCGGATTTTAATTAGGGCAAATTATTTCATCAGTCGCAATATTTCTCTGTTCCTCCTATGCGATTTTGTTCCAAACTCGGAGTGTATTTAATTCACGTTTCCCTATCACGTTTCCAATGCCAATTAAAGGCAGATGAATTCGAATGTCCTTATTTTCCCTCATATCAATCAGTCGCCGCAATTTCCTCCCTTTGCGTTTCAATACACGTCGGATTTGTTTTCTTCCGTTACGGAATGGAAATACTTTATCAAAAAAACATTAATCATTTATTGTCGTAATAACGGCGGCAGCAGTAAATCCTGTATAATCGTAATTACGAATTCGCTCGCGTGCTTTCTATGTGTGCTATGTTTTTGTTTGCGTTTGTGCCATTCTGGGAAAAGGGATTTCATTGTACTGTTCTTTATTATTCAGCGTACACTCTCTTCTCGCGGAAATCGCTTAGAAGTGGGTAAAGCTTGAGAACTTAATGCGACTAAAATTAATTACTGTCTCAACTGTTCTTGTAGTTGAAATATCTCAAACATGACAATTTGAGAAAAACAGTTACCGCATCAAGTAAATGTTTTGAATTTGAAACATTTAGTAATAAGCTCAGATATATCATAAATAAACAAAATCAAATAAATAATGGCAATAATGCTGCCAACATAAATATTTAATTTGTCAACAAAAGAAACTATTAATTAGAACTTCTATTAACCATTCCAGTTTGAAACATATTATCTACATGTAGTGATTTAATAACCTATATTAATTTCGGTATATTTTTCTGTACAAAATGCATCTGTTTTAAATTTGTCAATTCCAATTCAATTATAATTTAAAAATATGTATAAAAACAAATTTTTTACACATTGATCGAATTTTATGTTGCCTAAAATTTGGTGAACAGTAATAACTTTGGGAAACCAAGTATTTTTGAATATTTAGTTTTATTAATTTTGGTAATTAATAGCTTACATTCATTAGAAATTCTTAAATATATTAGATAACAAGTCCAAATATTTAAATTTACTAAAAAAAAGTCTATTCTATCTCACGCAACTATTTTTGGAGTAAATAGCCAATGTCTACTAGGTTTACTAATTAATGTTTAATTAAGTTAATAATATTTATTATATAAATCTTAAAAGACATACTAATAATTAATAATATGAAGAAAATACAGGGAACGAGGTATTTGAAGGCAGATTTTTGCTCGCCAAAAAATAACAAAAGAAATTAACTTTATTTCCAAAAATGTTAACGATTGAAGACATTATTTCTTTGTAACACCATTTAAGAAAACAACCGTCAGCGTCAATAACTGCCACCATACGAGATCTAAATCGTCGACAAGTTTGAATTAAATTGTTTTGATTCATTGCAGACATTACTCTGACAATAGGAGCTTTCAATGAATCTTTACTGTAATGGGGGTGGGTGTGTGTCTTCTTTCTCTACAATGCCTCACACGTTCCTAATGATCTAACGACTTTCCTCAATTATTTGACAAGAACGTTTAGTTATTTGGTAGAAAATGCTTTTCTAGTGAATAAATGTATGGGTTTTATAAAGAAACATTATAAACTGATTAATATTACAATTTCTCTTTTGGTCTTTGCTTAAAATAATTAATTTTATTGTAATTCCAATACTATGATTTGTAGTTGTATCATCAAATTTAACATTAAGAAATATTAGCTGGCATGTGCTATATAATGATAATACAAACAAAAACTTCCATTTTATATAACTGTAAATACATATTATTAGTACCAAAAACAATAGAGAATGTATTTCATAATATTGTTTAGGTTCAAAACTGTCATTTTCTGTCAAAAAATGTATTTACTATAGTGATTTTCAACGGGTATGATGTGAGAGGATATTTTTAAAGAATCATTAATTAATTTGTTTTTCAATGAAATTCAAGAACAACTATATTAAAAAAAATATGCATCAAATATTCCAATAATAAGGTCAACTGTGAATTGTGAAAGTAGCGAATAAGTGACAAAACATGTAATATAGATTTGAAACTTTGAGGAAGCGCAAATCGCAGAAGCGAACATGATACCGACACGTTGCATATGACACTTTGCGGTTCAATTCCCGTGAGATAGTCGTGTGAAATAATGTGAATTCCTAATACCGTGTCTCATTTGCGTGTGTACACCAAAGAATCTCTCAAACTACATTACGAATTCCCATCGGTTATTGAACACCCGGCCCCCTAATACAACGGTGCCAAATTGCAGTCAATATACTAGAGAAATTAATTATCAGTTATTCATAATTGTATGTACAGTTCGGATTTATTTGTTAGATGTATATAAACGGAAGGCGAAATTTATTAGATAGAATATTGTTTCGGCAAATTTGCTAAATTTGTTGTAATTGGTAAATATTTGAGCAATCAGTAAATTTGATCGCAGATGATATTAATTAGTTTGTCTTTCTGGATGGATTATCGCCACTACTATATTAATAGTATGATCAAACTTGAATATAAAGGAAATTTACATCCATTTTACTCATTAATTCTTATACAGGTATCCCGACTTAAGAACTAATTCCGTTCCAAAGGGTTGTTCGTAAGTCGGGGGAATTTTAAAAATTTTAAAATAAACTTATCTTACCACACTTTAACATGGCTTTTACTATTATATATGTTAAATTCCGTATTACTGACTGCAAAAATTTTAAAACTAAATGTAGACATCACAATTATTTAATAAAAAAAGGCAAGAAAAACAAATGCAACAATATATAGTACATCTTCCAAAAATATTATATTTTATTAAAAAAATATCAATATTTCCTTGTAAGAAGTTAGAGATTTTAGAAATTTGTTCGTAACTCCGATAGTTCGTAAGTCGGGTGACAATTTTTATCATTTTTCTTAAAATTCATCAAATATGTAATAATCAATGTTTGTTAAAAACGAGTTTTTCCAACTTTAACAAATTTGATTAGTCATTTGATTTAGACACAAAATTGTCTCTATAATAATAAGTATTTTTAAATAATCGGTTTCATAGAACTAAGGCCTTCATGTTACCTGAATTGAAAAAAAGTTATTACATAATGTAGAGACAATAGACGTTTTTGTATTTCTAGTCGCAAAATTATCGAGATTATCCAAAGAATTTTTTCTATTTCTGACAAATTTGTGTGCAAAACAAGGTCACGGCTGAAAAAATTATCTTTATTCTTTAATTGCTTTATAAAATCATATTTTCTAGAGAAAATAAGAAATTAACTAATATTTTATAGGTATTCGTTTTTCTTTTGTTTATTTCTGGTAGTTTTATGTGATGTTCTAGTATTTATTATGTTTTTTTTTGTTGATTTTATTTTGATATATTTAATAAAACAAAAGTTTTCAAAAGGATATAATTATGTTTCAATTTTTTTATGAAAATTCGAAAACCGTTTACATAGAGAAATTGAGATTCGAAAACCATATCTTCTTAAATCGGTTTTTATAATCCCTATTAAAAATCTCTATAGTGAAATTTATAGAGACTTTTATTATTGAATTCAAAATAAATACAAAAATGTTCATTGTAAAAAATCATCTAGACTTTGAAAATATAAACAATTTAAAAATAGTCTAAAATAATGTAAATAATAAAAGTGTTAAATAAAATTTATTGTTTATTGATTTAACAAAATATCTTTCCAACCTATTTTAATTCTATTTGCCTACCTTTAGAACTTTATTGTACAATTTCTGAAAGATAACATTATTATAACTTTTCCTAAAATTTGCATGCAATGAATTTTTCTATTTTTGGAAAAAAATATTTAATTTGACAGGTTTAAAAATTGTCCTTATTTAAAAAAAAGGATATTGAACTTCCTTATGGTTTATGAAACAGTATAAAAATTAAATAGTATAATTAGCCTTATTTGTTTGTTTATTTCGTTCAATAAAGTATTAATTATTATTATAATAATTCTACATTTAGTAGATCAATAGGATCAATGAATGTAACTTATCGATTTTCAAACAAAGATAATGTATTTCATTGAATTACATGTCAAGATTGATGAGACGTCAAATATAAGTGAAACGTGAAAAACATTAATACTATCTGAGTACTTCTTTCAAGAAAATCCAATTCATTCTGAAATCGAGAAGGCTTTTTTTTTCCTAGTTTTTCAATATCCAGCCCGTGTTGAGGGCGGGAGATGGGGTTGAGTATGGATCGTTTCTAAATTAATTGAAATTCGCTGGCGCCTTAATGAATGACGTGGAGGTGGAAGTGCAATCTGAACTATTTTCCAATAAGTCGTGTGCCCTCCGGAAAGCTTTTAAGGGACAAACCCACCCCAGCAACGGCCTCGGAAAAGAGCAAATATTTATGTCGGGACATGAACGTCTCAGGATACGCTATTGGCAGATAAATTCGTGTGCAACCTCTTTTAACCAAAAAAAAAAATCGAATATTCACATCAATGAATTTGTATATTTTAAAATTGAATCAATATATTCGTTGCACTCAATATGCATTTACCAAAACATAACTAACGATAATTTTAAATAATTAATAATCACGTCCGCTTGTTGTTTGTGTCAACACGAGTGGAGTATTTTAAATATAAATAGAGTCGTTTTCCTTTGTGATTATCATCAGCAGATTACCATAATTGTCCGCGGTATTTATAAATAGTTCTCGTGCAAATTTATATATACTTCGACAACTGCAAATAAATTTAGTCACGTTGATCTAGTGTATAGAAGACTTATAATGTACATATTCCAAGCTGAACAACGGGAAATTGGGTATAATCTCTTCTTTCTACCCTTTGCGATGGAAATCTGCAGTTATAAATCACGTCGGATAACCTAGAAGAACGTTAATTCTTTCCACCTCATAAATGTTGGCGTTCGCAAGACATTTTTATGCCGAAAGTTTACACGTTCTTCCTTTTCGATGCAAATATGAAATAGTGCTGAGCGTATAAAATGGATATAAGAAAAAAACAAACATTAACTTCATGATTTATAAATTAAAATAAAAACTAAGAATATTAATAAGAAAGTTATTATATTATGTATATTTTGCATTGAAATATTCAATTGATGTAGAAAATAGTAACTTTTTTTATGTCATATAATTTTATTCATCAATCTAAATATAAGATCGCGCTTGACATTAAATGGATAATCTTTCCCGGTGGATAGTTACCATTTTGATGATTTGAGTTTTTTAATTTGTTTGTTGGCTGTCGTCTTGTAGGTTAACTTCAATAGTTTATTGATGCTCTGTGATTCCACTATTTCCTTTAACTGTGAATCTGCTGCTATCCTTAACACTGTCATTGTCTACGACTTGGCTAAAGGTCCATATGCTGAACCTGAAGGGCCTGGCCTGACCATGATTTGAACCGGCGCGCACTAAATCTTGGGTAAAGCGACTTAACCATTTGGCTATTAGTCGCCCTAAAATAGTAACTTAACAGTCGATTGGTTTCTGAAGAATCCCTTTAAAAAAACATGTAAAAATATATTCAATGTATATTAAAAAAATCAGAAGATTGGATCTAAACAAAAAACATAATAATATAAAAAAATGGTTATTGGCCCATTACCATGTCAAATACCGTATAAACTAGCATTAGCTTTTTAAGAAGCGTCATGTGTGAAAAAAATAATTCTCCAATTCGCTAGCAAGTTGAAGTTAATTTTTAAACTTACAGTACTCTTTTCCTAATTATCATTATGGTTTTCCTCCAACAGATCATATCGGTATTGTTTCATCATTCTCAACACGTTTGTAAACTAGCAGTTAATCCTGACAACCAAAATCCCGTCAATCAGATTCCCAACATTCGAAATCCCGACAACCATAATCAAAGTCGGGATTTTGATACAGTCAGGATTTTGATATAGTCGGGATTTTGATATAGTCGGGTTTTCATACAATAACAAGTTTTACAAATGGATTAATAAAAGAAAGGACAATTCAATGGACGTAATAAAGACATGATCCTGCAACCCCACTTCACATATATATGAAATATTTATGCACTCACAAGCATAGATTCATTTAGTTATTTCTAAATCTGTTGGGAAAATCTTTGAATCTCAACCGTTGGTTTATGAGAATAAAATATTCTTCCTTCAGGCTTTTAATTTTCAAAATCTCTAATCACCTGTTTCACTGCCATATTTTTGGCTTTATCACGAAAGATGAAACTATATTGTATACATAATTAAGTATATATCATACTTATATTCCAAATCAAAATTCTCAGGAATAAACAAATGCATGAAGATATTGATATAAAACTGGTTGGGGATACAATAGCAAAGTTAAGAACTGAATATTATCTATTAACCTGACCTTGACAGCCGCAAAACAAGAAATAGGATTAAGCTTATTAATCTACACGATTTAGCATATAAATTTAAGTAAAAGTTAATACATTTAATGTATATTTGTAATAATTTACTTATTTATAATTTTTTGGCAAACGATCATTGTCTGTTAAATTACGTAAATATTTTTTTTTGTTAATTTTATAAAGGTAAAGAAACTAAAGATAAATAATCTAAACTACCTATAAAAGAAAATCAGTAATTGAAATCATAAAGCGCGATATATACGTTTTTATGTTATTGTTATTTACCTTGGTAGAAGTTTTTCTGATCAAATCCAAATGAATGAAATAAAAATATGTTTTTAGTATATTTAAAGTCAAGTTATTTTTAAACACACTTTTTGCACGAATTCTAAACACCCTGCATTTATGAAATATCCATACTTGCTATTTTGTTTCCGTTTTTCCTCGCCCGTTTTATTTATTTTTTTTTTGCTTTCACATTGGTAGGCATAATGTGTTTGTTTTGTAAATAGGACGGAAAATCGATTTCGGCTTTCCGAAATGTAACGAATTACTTTATTTCGGTGTGCGGATGCAGATAATGTACCTTCGTGAAACTCCACCGGACTGACAACAAAACCTACAGTCACACAATTAAAATAGTTATATATTATATAACATTTTCACTATATACTCATATGTTTTTTAACATTTTTTTCAACTGATTTTTACGTTCATAACTCATGGAATTATCATATAATAGCGGATTATGGAATGTCACACGATGACACATTTTTATTTTACATTACCTTATGAAGTTAAAAAATATAGTGTAAAGTTAATTTATTTAAATCAAAATTTCCAGAAATATATTTTTTCAAACAAAAATCCTTGCATCTATATGGAATTAGCAGATTATTTTAGTTCCAAGACAGAAAAAATAATTCGAAAGAAATTTTTGAAAGAAAGAATATATTTTATGATAAAATTGTGGATAAATAAATTTCAGTATTAAGTGACATAGAAAATAAATACTCCTTCCGTTCCAAAATAAGTATCCGATATAGGAATTTTATATGTTCCACAATAAGTGTCCAATTTCATAAAAAAAAATATGTAAAGGAATATATAATGATGACTTTCATAACTAAACTATAACATAAAATGGAAAACATATAAAAATTGACACTTATGAGTAACATTTAACAAATTATTTACTATAAACTGTCAAGTTCCTGACGTGCTAACCATGTTCCCTACAAATGCTGTACTTATTCATGTGACGAAGCTTGTTATCGTTGCCTTCTTTATGAAGCATGATCATAATCTCTAGTTTTTCAGTTCATCAAAATGACAGCGGATAAAAAAAACATTTTTTGAACTTTTTTGACAAATATCAACTAGAGTCACTTTTTCCATGCTTAAATGAAATAAATAAGTACTGATACATTTAATTTCATTATTTCAATAATCCATTAAAAAAACTAAAATCGGACACTGATTTTGGAATGGAGGGAGTATGTTTATTGAAGTTAGTATGTCACAGTTTTAAAATCGATTTATTATAAACACAACCTAGAAGAACGTTTTCTAATTGTCTTTATTCTCTTTACATGTTTCAGTTAATAAAAGTGAAAAAATCTTTTCTAAATTAATTATTAAAAATTATTTGAATTAAAACTGGATTTCACATGAAAACCCGACGAGTTTGTTACAGAAAAATGCATAAATAAAATTTATAATGTTCATATTAATAAATTGAAATATGTAAACTGACATTATATTAGTATTTTTTAAATGCCTAAAAACACGCGTCTGGCCTGTATTGTAGTTGAAATTAAAATATAGGAAGTAGAGAATAATTTGCGATTTTCTTTCACTTTGTTTAGTGATCATTTCTTTCATTTTCCATCACCCACTCCCAATCTGTACGTTCCTTTGTTATAACTCGTCCTAAAAGAAGACAGTCAATGCAAAACTGCCTTCCATTAAATATTTAAAATCCTCTTGCGCCCCTATCTGATTGCAAAGAACGAGAACCCCTTTTTTGACTCCGAAACAATTCTCCCTCATTCCAAAGCTTTTGAGTGGATAAGTGAAGTACTACAAAACTCGTTCAAAATCTCACCTACCCCTTTCGCGAGTCTCCCCCAATCAGTAAATCCTTTTGTATTAAAGCGGAACGGAAATAAAATTATGAATTACCCATATCCGTCTTAAATTCTTCAAGGCAACGTGCTCTGCATGTGCGTCTGGCACGTATTTCGCAGGATAAACACATCCTTAGACAAACACATTTGCACGATTATTCTAAGCTTAAATGAGTGAGTTCCGAATGTAATCCGGGTATTTGTCGCCGAAGGATTAAATGTCTGTGTACGTGTGTGTGTGCAAAGAAGACCCCCAGGTTGTTGCTTGTGTATTCAGGACTTAATGCGACTCGGCCCCTCTTGCTACTTGACTGAGGTGAGAGTGAGACGTGGAAAGGATCCGTCTGTGAATTCGAAAATACAATTCTGCGGTGAACGGAATTAATCAAGGACGCATATGCCCGGAAATAAATCAATCGTATTCCCTTGGTCAGATCGAAAGAAGCGGAGAAAAACGAAGAAAATAAAGGTGCGCTATGTCCGATCTTGTCTCGTCCGAGGAATTGATTAGTAGATTATGCAATTCAATTTGGCACGTTCCGAGCAAATAACCGATCTGAATATGAATTCAAAGATGAGTCCAATATGTGTGCGCGCATTATTGCGTGATCCACTTCGGAATACGGCTCTCGAAGCGTTCAGCCATCTCGGAGATTCGAAATATTTAATAAACATTGATTACGTACATCAAATATGCATCCCGTTTAAATATTATGACACAGATTTAACCGAGAGATTAAAAAAAAACACGAATTTCATTTGCAGAATAATATGGTGTGCACGGAATAACTCGGTCGAGTCGAGTTAAACTGTTTGACGAGCGAGTTCATAACTCGAGTTTGTTGTTGATAGTGCGCTTCTGTACTTACAGAAACCCGGCGCCTCCACTTTCCTCGTTCTCATCTCTGCGAATCCGCGATCCCGAAATTTCATACTCAATAGACGATGATAATACAATTACCAGAGTTTACACATTGTTTTAATTAAATGTAAACAGGGGTCGGCCAGCACAATTCGGTGATTTCTATAGAAAAAGAAAAAATATATATAGCAGCGATGAAAAGAATTGCACGAACTGCGGATTCACCACGTAACTCTCTCTGCGTTTTACATTTTCTCTATCTGTTTTTTTTTCTGTACCTTTTTTCTACCCACGCTCTCTATTTCGGATCTCTTTGCTATTCCTATGCTGGCGGCTTTCACGGTCGATAAAATTTGCGGATATAAATTTCACTTATTTGCACACATACCCACACTCACACCTTATAAAACATCAAAGAGGGGAAAGAAATATATGAAGAGAGAATGACAAAGGATGTGATTTATGATTGACAGTTTTTCTGTATTTTCGAAACCTGCATGAAAAACGGTCACACGGATTTATTTATTGAGAAATATCACCGATTTGGATGTACTCAATAACTGCAATATGTCAGCAAGAAATGAATAAAAATCGCTTTATTGTTTCTTTGATGGTTAGAAATGACTATCAGTCAACAGCCCATTGAAATGGTTTATGTGTGCATTTAATAATATAGATATTTGTCTGTAATTATTTATATAATATTATGTTCTTGTTTTATGTTATTTCTTTTGAAATTATTGTTCTTATTTAAAAATTATTAAGATAATTCATACTAAAAAAGAGAATTTTTTTGAAATATAAGAAGCAAATAGTAATTAAAACTTCTTAGAAACTTACAATAATTTAATTATTTCTAATTAATCTTGAATTTGGATCAAAAATTCTAATATAGCAGATTTCAAACAACATTATAGAGTAATACTTAGTCTATTTCATATAGATTCCGAATATTTAATGTTCACCACAATTATATAAATATTTAACTGCACTAATGTATAAATCTAACTTCAAGCGACAATGCTACCAAAATAAACATTTGGGTTGACAAAAAAACTGATATTACGATAAATTAAAATTTAGCAAGAAAAAAGAGATATTGTATATTTTTCCTACATAAAAATAAATCTGTTTGTATGTTCGCATGTATTGGTTTTAGTTCTACTTCTAACCGGAATGACTGCATTCGTGCGGAAGCTTTCGGGGGCAAGTTTAATTAATAACAGTTTTTTGTGGTATATATATATATTGGCAGCATTGTCGCGTGAAGTTAATTTTATTTTGTGATATATTTAGTAGCGTCGACCCTGTTGTTTGATAAATATTTACTGTTTTATGTACACTGTACTCGTATATTATTAAATTATTAAATTATATTTGGTAAATATAAAGTAATAAAGTGAATATAATTGTAAGTAATTGAATATAAATTATAGGTTATATCTACGTTATTATTTGCTTAATAAAATAAATATATATACATTTGCAATAATATGTAGACTTTCAAATATGACTACATATAACTAAAACATATAATTTATTGAATACATTCTACTGCACATATACAAAAGACTATTGGCCACAGTATTTATGCCCAGACAGATAGACCCTGACAACCATAATTTCGAACGTCGAGATTTCGATACGTCGGGATTTCGGTTGTCGGGCAACATATAATTTTATGAAAAATATTAATTAATAACACTGTTTTAGTGTTGCTTCGCGAACAATAAAAAAGTAAGTTCTATTGACAAGATGTTTTATTTTTTATATTATAATTAATTAAACAGTTATCTTAAATATAATATATTTTCTTTGGGTAGAAAGACCTATGGTCAATAGCCCTTTGTATCAGTTACTTTTTTTCAAATTATATATATTTATTTTGTTCTTTTTATTTCTGTATATGTCTTTTTGTACAACTGATGCAATAAATATTATTATTATTATTATTATTATATTTTCTTATTCTCATTTATGTATATTTACAATAATTGTCTTAATGATGCAAAATTTTATAGTTTTATATTTCAAATTTATATGTTTGTTCCAGAATACCACACTTTTAAGTCTATATTAAGTCATAATTGTTCTATTGATCGTTTGTATAACCTTATTTCAGACCAACCACTGTTGGTATTTATTTGCAACAATATATTATACAGCAATACCTTGAATAGTGCGACTTTGATCAGTGCAGTTACTATAGTCCGGTTTGAAAATTTTCAGAACAAAGTAAATTTTTAATTGAACAAAATAAAAATAATAATTAATGACCAAATTATATTTCATACGTAAATAATTTATACAGGCAAATCACTTTATGTGCTTTTTATTTTTATGCTGTTTAAAAGTTCCAGTTATATTATTAACTTTATAACTTTTATATCAATAAATAAAGGATATTTCAAGACAAGACAAATTTCTTTCAATGAAAAAAAAAATGCAACAATGGTTGTTATTTTAAAAAAACTGTGTATTGTTTAACGGCGTGTAACATGTGCTATATAAATGAGTTTATGTCAAGCGCGTTACATGATCAGGATCATATTTAAATCATTGATAGTGACTTTGGGGTGTTAGTTGATTACTGATACATATCGAATAATGATATTGCTTATTCTATAAACCTACCAACTTTTTTCTTATTATAAATTAATAGATTAGTAATTATGAAATACTTTTATAGTAAAGATTATAAAAATATATAGATCTTAAAAGAAAAAATCTACAGTAGAAATTGATGATCAAAGAAAAATATAAGTAAACAATTACTTAATTAATAATTTCTAGATTCTTTTTTTTTACTAATTTCTATACACCTTTAAATTTTATTTACATTATAGAATAGATAAACTAATTTGGACGACAAAATTTCGCAATTTTGAAATTATTGTGGATAATTTTAGTATTAAGATAATAAGATTAAAAAAATAAAATGTAAATTTTGACATTTGTCAATGAAAAGATCTTCAATTTACGTAAACCTGAATGAAAATGATAAATAAAATATTTTGTTAATAAATATATTTAAAATTAAATAAATAAATAAAATATAATAATAATGCGACATAGAGACAATATTATTTATTATATTCCTTACACATTTTTATTGGACCAAATTTAGGCCAAAATATCGACCTAGATCTATCCGCCGAGTTTAAAATAAATATATGGAATATATCAAAGTCACATTTCATAACAAAATGCCATTGGAAGTGCCCTTACTGAAAAGGTTGTTGTCTATCCCTGCTCTAGATAGTCAATATATTTAAAAGAACATATAATTAATAGGAAATAATGATTACTTCGCAAAGTGCGGATTCCGTCAATATCCCTCATTGATGAAAACTGCACTAATCGAACACTTTAAAACCGCATAAAAATTAACAGCCAAAAACAATACTTGACTGTTTAGATCAAGGTGGGCAATTCTAAAATGAACACGCCCAAAGGATAAACTACGGCGTATTATGTATAAGTTACCGGTCTATTTCGAAACCCCGACATTCGAAATCTCGACTATATCGGATGTTACATGACACAAAAAGGTTGGAAACCACTGGTCCAGACTATAGGGAAAAAGAATAAAACGATTATTTATGTATAACAAATAATTTTGGCTAGTTTTATTTTAATATATTTTTATTTTGTTCAATATAAATTTATATTATTTGCAATTTTCAAACCGAATCCAGAACGAACGCATTATGCGAGGTATTGCAGTATAGTCAATAATCACTATAAATTAATAATATTGTTATTGTTGGTGCTTATTTATACACCTATTCCTCGTTTTTACACGGTACCTTATTTCCACGTATTGGCTTATACACCGTTAAACAAAGTTTTTCTCTATCTATCGTGTAAAACGAGGGATAGGTGTATTTGAAAATATCATTGGTACAATTGCTTATAGATATTACTTAAATAGTAATAATATTCATCTATATTAGATATAAATTGATATAATTGCTATAATCAATTTGTATTGCGATCTGTGCGATCTGTGCAATAAAAAACAATTTCCAGGCTAATTCCTGAAAGTTGCTATGACACTGTCAATATTAGCATTGTTTATTATACTCTCATAAAAATAACAATGATAAAAAACAATATCATGATAAAACAAATACAGGTAGGCGTTTGTTGGCTTTTCAATTGGAGCGCGATTAAATTTATTGGCCATTAATTAATATTTTTCCACCGAGAACGTGTTTTCCGTAAATTATTATATGCAAACATACACAAACACACATTTATACATATATACATATATACATTGGTCGCTCCCGCAGGGTATTTTTCACTTCCCATTGTGCTTCGCTCTGCCTACGAAATCCAACCACCAACTCGACTACGCACGGAATTTATACTTCTGCAACCTCGTACCACTATAAAAATTATCGCGAAATTTTCGCTTTCCTTCCGCAATTACGCCATAAATATTTGGCCGCGCTCCCTTTTCATATAATTCATTTCGTTTCCGCTCTCACCGTTGATGAAAAAAAAAATAGAACTGATATTGCCATCCCGCAATTATAAGCACCCGGTCATATTTTTTATTAACATAATTTTGCTGTAGTGAAACATAAATATAAACATTATTTTGTTGCAAAAAATTGCCAGATGTTATTAAGAATTATTTTGTATTAACTTTATTATATAATAACACAATCTGACTTTATGAATATTTTTATAATTGTTCTTACTTTAAAATTATTATTTGTTTTTAGTAAAAGAGATAATAACAATATAGTAGAAAATAATACTTACAATGCAATTGAGAATAGTCAAGAAGGTAACATTTAAAGATGCTTTTCAGTTTTTTTTAAGGGTATTTTACGTAATGTATGATTATGATATTTCGTTCACTGTGTCATAAAAATTGAAAATATTTTTATTAAATAACATTTCCTAGTAGTACCCGACCTAAGAAATAAAACACAAAAACATGGAAAAAATATCTTTATTTCTCAACATAGACCCATTTTAGCTCGATATAGCTTCGATACCTTGTTCATAGTAAGAACCATCGAGCTCCTCAAAATAGCAAGCAACCGCAGACTCCACCTCTTCATTGTTGACAAATCTTTTACCACCGTGCCATTTTTTAAGTAATGCAAGGGAGCTAATTCTGCACGAGGAAGCATTTAG
This sequence comes from Nicrophorus vespilloides, assembly GCF_001412225.1. NCBI lineage: Eukaryota > Metazoa > Arthropoda > Insecta > Coleoptera > Silphidae > Nicrophorus > Nicrophorus vespilloides. The sequence continues at coordinate 31,798 of NW_017096481.1, forward strand.
AACATTCACTCAATGATTTTGACACCTCTATCATTCAATACTTTATTGTTGTAAACTAAGGAGCAGATTCTACTCTGGGGGAGTCCAGAGTAGAATCTAGCTCGGCATTGATGTTGATTGGACCGAGACTTTTTAAATGAAAGTATTGTATGACAAAATGATGACCATTTTCCATGTTTACAAATTCACTGAGAGCTTAGTTTAGTTTATTCGACTATCTAGTACCATATTTTGTTACTTGCTTTAGAATAGACTTTTTTGATATACGAGACCAAGTCATCAAGCTTTTAACAAAATTGTGAATTTTACAATTACACTTAAATTTCATTAATTATTTATTCTGGACTTCTTAATTAATGTGGTATCCACCTGGATACCTTGATAAACTAAATTCAAATGAAGTCAATTCTGCCAACTAAATCGTTGCAGCGAGAAAATCTCGTGCATAGGTAAAAAAATATGATTGGCTATAGTGCCAATGATTTTTTTTTTCAATTTGCACCCCATGAAAAAAAGAATACTATTACCTTTCACTTGTGCCCTTGCTATTGAAGCGCCTGTTGACGTCGCCACCTTTGCACACTTCGCTCTGGTTGCACACTGAGTGATGTATATGTACAAATGAACAAGTTTCCTAAACGGCAAAATATAATGCTATTAATAATTGAAAAATTATATTATTGGTATTATTCGAGTGTTTCCTGTAATTGCTAATTTCTTGAATATTATAACTATTTAAATCAACTTATTACAAATAGCTAATAGAGGTTAATTTCTTAGATGCATGCACGATGCGTTCTTTCAAATGTCTTTGCATCAATCAACCTTAAATCCAAGAAATATAAATTTGCTACACTATTTTATATATATAAATATTCAAAATTTGTAGTCTTTTTTTGAACGATGCACACTAAATTATTATGAACTATTTTTTTTATTAATTTATGTTTATGTCTGGCCAATAATAATAATAATGATTATTATTATTAATTTAATTGTTATTATATCATTTCAAAACCTTTCATTACTTTTATACTAAGTATGCTAAGTTATATTATAAAACATTCATTATTGAATTTTAAAAACCTTCAAGCGGAATTGGTGAATCATGATGGAAATTAAAAAGTGAAATAATTGAGTCGATCAGTGGGTTTCAGATTTTTATTTTATTGTTTGATAAATAAATTGACTAGAAATAATTTAATGGTGGTAGTATTGGGCTGGAGCGGCGTAAGCTACTTTAGCGACTGGGGCGGTGTAGGCCAATGGAGCGGCAAATTTAGCTACTGGAGCGGCATAAGCCAAAGGGGAAGAGTAAGCAACTGGAGCGGCGGAGTAGGCGACTGGGGCAGCTACCTTAGCGACAACTGGAGCAGCTACTTTAACACCCAAAGGTTCACGGTGGACGATGGCGTTGAATCCGTGGATGGGATCGGCGGTGTATTCTACGGTCCTCTTGAAACCGTCAGCATCGACCAAAGAGTAACTTCCTTGGACGGCATCTCCATTGCGGGTTTCGTGTTGGGACTTGCTGTCACCGGTGAGGGCATCCTGGACATCGTATCCGTAAGAGTACTGTGGGTTTGGGTCATATTCCTCAGCAACCTTGGCTACAACTGGAGCGGCGTATCCCAATTTGGCGACTGGAGTAGCATAACCGAACTTGGCTACTGGGGCGGAGTAACCCAATGGGGAGCTGATGAGACCAGCGTTGGCGGCGGCCAAAAGGGTGGCGAATGTTACGAACTGCAAAGAAAAATGAGAAATTATTATTAATAATGATATTAACAATGTTACACTATTCAATGTACCTTGAAAGCCATTGTTGGAGTAGTGATTTACTTTTGATTCGAAACGAGCGACATCGAACCTTTTATACGCCGAAAATTTGTTGCGCCACAGCAACCGCGCCTACTGGAGCAAGGTCGGGGTTTCGTTGTATAACAAATAACGGTAGTGCAGACTGCAAATTTTTCGAAAATCTTACGGAGGTTTACTTTCACATATTTGCAAATGCCGAAATCATTCTTAAATTATTCAAGATACGGTAATTGTTAATCTTATACAACAATGCTCATACATCAATATTGTAATGAAATAATAATAAATATTAAACATATTTATTAGATAAAATTACATAATTTATTTAAATATAGGTATTTTTACTACTTATATAAACAAATGGTGCATATACTTGCTATTAATATACAATGCTACGCTTCATAATTCATAAATATATTTTACCTTATTGTGGCTACTAATATCCTACACCAAAGATCGGCAACTCGTAGCTCCGGAGAGGCTCTTTTGATGAGAAATGATCGCAGTCCTTAGAGCTATGTTGGAAAATAATTTTCACAAGTAAAATTTTTTTTTTTATGTTATGTAATTTTATTCAGAATCTGTTCATCAATGTGATCATTGAGCAAATTTATGATCGCGGTTGACATTAAATGCATAATCTTTCCCGGTGGATAGTTAATTTTATGATGATTTGATTTCTTAATTTGTTAGTTGGCTGTCGTCTTGTAGGTTAACTTCAGTAGTATATTGATGATCTGCGATTCCACTATATCCTTTGACTGTGAATCTGCTGCTATCCTTCGACTTGGCTGACAAGGTTCATATGCCTCATTTGACTGTCCATCTGTGATGAACGATGGCCCTATTGTTGCACGCACCGAGAGTGTTCACAAAGGGTCTGACTTGACCAGGATTCGAACCATCGCCGGGTAGGGCGACTTAACCATTCGGCTATTAGTCGCCCTACAAGAAAAATAGCTTAACAATAATTTATATATTACATTCGAATGACGTATTCATTTTGTATAGAAACTAAAGTATATGTGATTTGTTTTTATAATATAAAAAAATTACTATAGGAATTACTATAAGAAATTAAGACGTGTTAATATCTTAGTTCTAGAATGTAATTAAACTTATTTTACGTTATTGATCAAGTGAGCAAACATATAAATATTATATTTAAACTATCGTTTTGAAAAAACTAATTCAAAAAAGGAATTTTAGTATCGATATTACACTCACATAATAATACTTTGAAAAGAATAGTAGTAGTGAGATCGCGTGCACCATAAAATCCCTACGCTACTTTCTCAACTTTCGGAAAACTGTTTTAGATGTCTTAAGACCCGNNNAATATAAAGCAGACATGCAATAAATTTAGGAAGGATTTATCGTTGAGAAAAAGTACAATTAAAATAATGAGGCTATTTGTTTAATAACTAAAGTATCGTTCTAAATAATTTAATAGTTATAATAATCGTTAAATGTTATCCGTAAAAATGTATAATAATTGTGGACTATTATACTATATAATGTAATAATTATTGATATTTTCTTATAGATTTTTAATTTTATAGTTACATAATTATTTTTCAGTTATTTCAAAATACTTTCATTGCTTCAAAAATGTTTTAATAATATAATTAAATTATAAATAAGTGTAGAAATTTAATCTCTAGTAAAACAAATTATTTGACATACTTATAGACTTTTTCTTGTGGGGATTCCTTAAAGATAAAGTCTACGCCAGAAAACCGACGACACTGGAAGAATTTAAATTCGCAATTGAGCAAGAATGCACCACAACTCTAAATTAAATGTTTGTTAAAATTTATGAATCAATAGCCCATCATTATTAACAGTGTATTCACCTAAACGGTAATAATTTTGAACATCTGCAGTAGAAGGAAAAGGTATTGTGAATAAAAAGTTATAATCGAACTATGTCTACAATTATTTTACTATTAAAGATATATTTAGAATTAATTAAACTTAGATAAAGCGTCGACAAGGAAAATAAGTGAAAGACATTATTAAAAAATACTGTAACAATATTACTGTTATTGAAACTAAAATTACTTATAATACATTTTTTCTATACATATTTTACTACGGATTGGCATTAATTTAACCTATCAATTAATTCAATTTTATTGAAAGATAATACAAAATTTGCTTTATATAATTTCTATTTATAGAAACTCTTAATATGTACATATATTATGTACTATACCTATATTAATTTAAATTGTAAACTATAATATATTCCAAGTTATATAATAATTATTATTCTAACATACCATACTACATCCTCAAAACAAATAACGTAATATGACAAGAAAATAGAAAACAAATTGATCTGCTACAAAGGGCTATTAATCATAGATCCAAGTTATATAACATTAAACCTAAGTTTTAATATTATTCTAAAAAATCTATAATTTTCTTAAAAATGTCCATTATTTTAAATAATATTTTTAACATCATTTATATTCATTTCAAATTTTATAATAATTATTTCACGATGCAATAATGATAATTCGCTGACAGATGTATTTCAACCTATTTATAAATATTTTATTTCAACATATTCTTTGTTTACCAACTTATAGTTCATTTTATATAGATTTTAATTAATAATGCACGTATGATAACATTGCAGTAAAGGAAACAATTTTAGAAACAGCATGACCAAGATTATTTGAATTCCTTCGGGATTACATAAGCTTTGCACTAAATAGAAGTGCAAAGTGCAGAAGATCTCTTGGCATCCTAAGAATTATACGTTCAATTTACATTGCATCAAAGTTAATTCTCGGTGGACAAGAGAACCCTCGAGAACAAGCGATCCCCGTTGCAGGAAAACCATTCGATTATATGCAAATAAGAAAATACAATGGAAACGCAGAAACTTCTTCGTAGTACAGGGACCTAGGAGATTCGGAGCGGTCACGACATCGTGGCACAAAGGACTTTCGTGATTTGTGGATTGTTGTATTTCGATTACGACTAACACCTCGTATTCAAAGCAATTGTAAAAAAAAGGAAAGTTATATAATCCATATATATAATTGATTTTTTGAACGGTTGAAACCGGACTAATCGAGGACTTCTAAATTGCACAAAGACAGACTTACAATTTTCAAACCTGACTATAGTAAATTCGCACTGATCGAATCAGCACTATGTGGGTTGTTACTATACTAGGTTCGTTTTATTTTTATTTACATATAACAATTTATTCACATGCATTACATAATAACTTTGGAAGTAATTGACACAAATTCTCGCTTTAAAAATTACAACTTTATATGTTCTTAAAAGCGCAGCTTAAAACTTATTGCATGAAATAAAGCTGTAATAACATAACTTTCTGTTGTTACTCTTACACTAACAACGCCATTGTTCTCTTGCGATTTTTAATTACGTTTATTGGACTGTCAAGATTATGCGGCGTAAAGCTTCAAATATTTATAGTATAAACACATCTTTGTTATTTTGTTCACTCAATTTCCGCGCTCCGAACCAAGCTGAAAATCCAATCCCAACACAATGCTGGTCGACATCAATATTATAATTAGATTTTTTAAATTGAATATTGTTATTTTCAATACCTTTATATTGAAAATATTAATCATTTTTTCTGAAATATGTATTTTTTTTTAATATTATATAAAAAAAAATGTAATAACAGCGAGAAAAAGTAAGAGGCGTATTTCAATGGAAGAAATATGGACGCAGAAATGTTGAGACATATTTTTCACATCTCCCTATTATATAATGGAGTCATCCGAATACTTCGGGGATTTTATTTGGCGAACGTCGTGAATCCCTTTAGACGTCGCCTTCGAAAATTAAGATTAATGAAAGGGAGAAAAGTAAAGCAAGCGCGCCTATACGTATAAAAGAAAAACAGGAAGATATTTGCGGTAGGCATAACATACTTACCATGGGAATTTGGTCTCACAAAACTCATTTCCATATGAAAGACTGACGCGTAAGCATCTTCGGTGTATTCCTGCTGCCTCGGAAAGAGCATGTTCAAAAGAACGGCAATTTCGTTTATACACCCGCGCCTTCACTTTGTACCATAAATGATGGCAGAAGTCCTTTCGTGTCTTCTTCGGGAAGCCGAAACGTTGACAGGAAGTCGCATAAAATGGGTATGACACTGCGGTGGAAACAATGTCGTACTAAATAGAAAAGTAAAAACGTTAAGACCCGTACTTTGTGTCCTTTGACCTGTTATCAATCGAAAAATTAAACGCAAAAAACATAGCAAACTCAATATTCCAAATAACGGAGCCGAAGGACTAAAAGGACAAAGGCATACTAAAATTCTTAGATTATTAAACTGTTCTTTATGAAAAAGATAACAAATCTTATCTTATATTACTCACTAAAAACAATAAAAATATTTTTTTTTTATATTGTACAAAGACTATTTTTGTTGTAAATTGTTAGTAAATTATTTGTAATATTTTCTAATAAATATTATTTTCTACTTTCTCAATATTAATTACTACAATATTTGATTATTTCAATTAATAATAAGGACTATTAGCTGATAGCATTTTTGTCAAAGTTAAGAACAATTAAAATGTTTAAATAAAGAAATAATTAGCATCAACATTGTAACTAACTATCAATTATTTTATTGTATAAAATTATAAACTAAATGAGTTTAGAAAAATTATAGTTTTTTAAAACAATACAAATCCTCAACTCAACTAAAGATTAAAAAAACATGACCAAATATTAAAGGATAAATTTTTTAAAATAATAATTAATTTTTGTTTTAAGTATTTCTTAGAGCAATTATAGTTGCACATGTACAGTCATAACCCGGTTAACTTTACATCTGCTAACGAAGTCCGCAATTTCAAGCAAAATTTAATATTATAAATATTCAAATTTATATTCCCGATAACCAACTGATAAAATATGGTCAGAAGTTAGTACAATATAACATCTGATAAAATTAGAAATAAACTTATGTAAGTGGATCAATTAATAGGTTTGGAAAATGTAGATGAAGAGGATGTTAGAAATGTATTGAATTCAGATTTAGAAAAAGAACTGTTAGTAAAATGACATTGAATTTTTTTTATTTGTTTTTAGTAAAAAATATCCTGATTTAGGACTTGCATTTGCAATAACTTTGTGTAAGTAATTATTAAATAATACAGAAAGCATTTCAGTTTATTTACAAAGGAACGTCACATTATTATCTAAACATAGTAAACGAAGTTTTGCCTAATGAAGTAAATTCTTTAATGGTTGTATGACGAAAACAGTGAATACAAAACTTAAATAAATTAGTATTACAATTGAGCGTAATTTGACTAAATATGTAAGGAAATACTCATCTATAGAATTGTGGAATGAGGTTTAGTCAATTTACAATTAGATTGGAGATGAACGTGATAGCGAAAGGGTGAGGAGACACAAAGGGAAACAGAGGTGGGCATTTAAATGGAAATTTCTAAATTTAATAGTAAACCAATCAAATCAAAGTGCAATTGAATACACATTCCAAGTAGTAGAGTGAATTGCAAACCGAAGGATTCCCTTGAAATCTAATCTGAATTCGGATTGTTTTAACTCTCGACAACTCGCAAAGATTTTACGACGAAGAGCGCAAACTAGAAAATCAAAGTCCAGCTGATAAATATAAAAAAAATAACACGAGGATTAAATGCACGGACATCAAACACCATCCAAATGGGGTTTTAATTAGTCGATCGTCGATTAATTGGATACGTAGTTGGACGTGTCTCGTCCGAGCAAAAGTAACTGACCAGAATAAACGAGATTACTTTCGGAAAAGTTTCAATTAAACATTTCATGGTTGCTTTATTGCCAACATATTCTATTACGTCCTACTCTCTCTCTCTCTGGCTCTATGCTCTCTCTCTCTCTCTGGCTCTATGCTCTCTCTCTCTTTCTCTCTGATACCCCATTTCTGGCAGCCTCGAAAAGCACACAAAACAAGACAAAACCCTCACTAATTGACTTCAAAGTTTTCTCTATGTCTCTTTTCCATCCGTATTCACGATCAACAAAGCTCTCTCTCTCACTCCCTTTTTTTTTGATTCGCTTTTATTTTTTGGCTTTCCGCGTCACGAAAGTTTTATTGAATTAGTTTAGGCAACTTCATTTAAATCGACCTGCTTGCTACCTGCTTGCTCAGCCACAGTGTTTATCCATGAATTAACAAAGTTTGATCACGGCTTGCCGACCCGATAAATTCGCTGTGACGAGATTTAAATGGATTTTCGACTGTAACACAAGATCAAGTATTTAATCATAAATTTGAGTAGTAACTTCGTGGCTTGACGTTAATAATAAAGATTCATTGTCTTTGTTTCAAATTGCAATTTGCGGGAACTGTAGTTGGTGATCGACGCCGTTTATTTGAATGGAACATTTTTTCATTTCCCTCTTATTCAAAATTCAATAGAATTAGGTTATTATGTGAAGACCGAAAAGTCGAATGCGAGCAAAGTGGAAGCGATGTCTGATTGAAATTTCATTTGGTTACGGCGGGGCACGTTTAAACGAATTACGCAGCGTCCCGGGTAAAAGTATTGAAAAGACGACGGTATTAGTAAAGAAGGAAGCATCTTGTTCCGCCGATGCTTCTGCAATAAATATTAAGTAAAGTTAATTTTGAATGCTGTGTACATATGCGACTGAATGAATCGTGAATAGACTGTATGTGTGTTGTCTGTGTACATATATACTAAGAGCAATTGTTTTGTGCGCTTCATGTCCAATGACTTTTACGTTGCAGAAAGCACTTCTATTTACGCTGACAAAGTAAATTTTGTCTTTCTTCCGCTTTGCGTGATGACTATATTGCTTCCTCTCTCTTTCTCTTCCATGCTGGATGTTTTTATTGGAATCTGGTCAGTGTGACAACATATACCCAAAGTCCCCGTCAAGTGGGCGCCCACGGTTTCTACCACTCGATACACTACAAAGAATATCTGAGTGTACACCCTCATAGAGTAATAATAAGGAAGACAAACATTACTTACTAGAGAAAACGTCTACTTCTAGGTCCTTGCGGTTCTACTGCATTATGTGAGAAGTAATTTTCTCTTGTTTATTTTTTGAGAAACCTCCGAGGACCTCCGGCAAATAGTTTCCCGACTCCTATTAATCTGCAACTGTATTCTTTTTTTTTTTTGTTTCTTACTTCATTTTACGCTCCGTTCATAAACCCTTCTTAGGGGAATGTTCGCATAAATCTCAATAGAGAACTCTTATTTCCGAAAGTATAGTTTTGTATTTATTTATTCAAGAAATATACACGTACAAGAAATAAAGAAAAAATAACAGACAGACGAAAAAAAGTTTGATATTAAAATAAAATTCGTAAAATATAATAACCACAAGGATACATATTTGAAGAATAGCAGCATAACTAAATATTTTTGAACGGAAAAACTGGTCTTCATAATAAAATAATTACCTCATATACAATATTTGGATCTTCCAAAAATAACAGAAATAATTATTATTAAAATAAAATTTACTAATTTATATATAATTTTTATAAATTCAAATATTGTTTTCCTCATTAGTACATGTTTAACATATTCCAATTCATATACACTTATAATAATTACAGTATTGTAACTAATTATATTTTCAATTTTACCGAGTTTAATTTGAAATCAGTCAAGCGTCTCTTGTATACAACATATCGAAGTTTAGTATACTTCTTCTTTTACAGTATGCATAAAATATGTGCTCCATCAACGGACATGACACAATACTGAAACAAAGACTCTTTGCACGCAGCCCAGTAAACGTGATTTATGGTTGCCGGATCATAGTGGCAAGCAATTTCACTACAAACAGCATATTTGACATTTATCGCATTGACCTTTTGGGCTTTAAAAACTTTCACAATTTGCGAACGCATTTTATTTTTTGAGCAGAAAAAAAAGCGTGTGTCATTCCATACTTAACCCACCTAAAAGTTAATCTCTATTTAATTGCGATCGCTGTCTGGTCTGCCAAAAACTGACCTCAATCAAACGGGTTTTTTTATACCGAAGTAATGAAATATTTGTTAATGTTCATCCTAAATTGCAAGATTTTTTTATTTGAAATACGTATTACTACCTGAATTTACTTTCCTATATGATTTTAATAATATTATCATATTTTGGTTCACAATTTTTAATAAGTGGCGAATATTAACATTATAATGTTAAATTTAAAAAAAATCTAGAATATGAATTATCTAATTTAATATGCTTATCACATATATAAATATAATGTTCAATAACCAATATAGTTTATTTCTTATAATTACATTTTATGTTTTTATAAGAATACCAAAGTTGCAATATTTGTTTTTGTAAATTTAAAAAAAAATTTAACTACTTACGAAATTTAATATTAGAAAAAAATAATTGTTTCCCAAATATTGAAATATTTACCAAAGTCAGTAAATGTTTACCAGTATTAGAGTCGAATAAATTACCAAATGTATAAAACTAAGTTTACCTTCAAACGCTTCTGCACCTGCCGCATTCGTGCAGTTCCAGTTAAAACATAATATTTAATCTTAGTGCTACCACAAAGAAAATTCACCAAATACAATAAAACTCAATCATCCCAAACCTATCAAACAAATCAATACAGAAGTACATATGTCTGCAAATTTTATATTTATTATTATATATTATTAAGAATTTTTGCATGGAAATATCACGTTTCAGTCTGAAAGAGTTGCAAAATGATAGTTATTTGACGTAACGCATTTAGCAATGCTGTTCCATTTGTTTGCCCAGATATTTTGTGAACATTTATTAAATATATTCAAAATTAAAAAATATATCAAAAAATTCTAGAATATTATATAAAACTATAACAAAATAAATAAAATTTATAAAAAAATCGAATGTCTATGTAGCATTAAATTCATTTTTCGTTCTTGTGATTGTACAATAAAAAAACTCTTTTTAATGCAGAACTTCTTGAAGATATTTTATGAATCAATTTTTAAATTATCATTTCTATTTGATCTTGTTAAGAATGAGATACTTAATTCCTTCCCAATTTTCTATATGTTTCATTAAACAGACGGATTTTGTGTCAAAAGGTTCATCTATGTATTCAAATCATTAATACATATTTATATTTTACATCTACGTTCAAAACCGGGTTTTTCCAAACTCAAGACATTTTAATGGTATTCAAAAACCAAAAATCAGTCTGAAGACAGATTCCCTGCGCTCACTCTTAATTAAAAGGTACTGAAGAACTTTTTTTGTGAACTTCTTTCTGTACAATATATTATAATTTCCCGGAAAAAGATACCTATGGTCATAGTAACAATTTATATTTTTTATGATTATTATTATATCAATACGTTTAAATTTGTTTATGTTATAACTGTATGGGTAAAATAAATTCCGATTAAACAGCTTTTAGGAACGAATAGGTTGGATAACTGATATTCGACTGTATTTACGATTGAAGTAATACAATAACAATATACAAGAAATTTATTTAAAAAAGTATAGCCGTTTCGTAGCAAATCAAAAGTTTGTGCAATAACTAATAGACTCGAAGTAGGAATAGAAAATATAGTAGCCGTTAGCGTTCCATTTTCTTGCGGTCCACGTTATTAGCAGCGCACTAAATTCGAGTTTCTCAGGTGTTCAGAATTTTAAGAGTAAAACGCTTCCGGCATAATTTATTTCCTCGGTGGGTCCCCCGAAGACAATCCTTCAACAAGTTTATTTGAATGAAAACCCAGCTTGAAGAGACTTCCTGCCGCATGCATTGATCCCATGAATACTCCTTGAAGCCCATTACTATTGCACGAATTCATTTCTTTTTCTGTTTGTTGTTCTCAGCACACGACTTGGTAGCTGTCTCTGTATGTGTACGTATATATATACAATCGCGCGTGTGTATGTGCAAGCGTGTTTATGTGTCCCGTTTCCCAATCTCGCTTAATGACTTTCCTTCCAATCTCTCTGCGAAAATTATTTGCGGTCGTCGCATCCATATAAATAGACATTGTATTTTTTTTATATATAAAACATCTTCTTTGAATTAATGTTTTCCTCCCACGGTTTATCGAACATTAAATGTTATATTATCAATTGATTGAGCTATGCCACTTGAAGTCTCGCACCGATCGATTTTCTGTTTATTTGCTTCGAATTTATTTGCGTTGTTCACCAACTTTTTTTTTTGCTTTTTGTTTCGGTAAATATGGTCGGATGGAGCAAGGGCTTGGAGCAAAACCGAAATCATTATTGGCGGTGCAAACACGCGAGAACCGCAGAAAACGAATGATTTCGGAACGCTTTAAAATACTAATTAAAGTGAAACACTCCGGTTTTCTGCGATGCACATAATAAAAATGGATCAAACGTTTAATGCGGTGGCGGCGGCGTTTTACTGCTCGCATATAACTTTGGCAATCCTTTCGGAAACGGAATGGCAAATAAATGGCTTTACGTGGCTGGATCATATTATCGTAGTTGTAACGTTGTCACTTAGTCTGCGGGGTTCGTGTAAGGGCTCATCGCCGATTCTAATTAGATGAAGAAGTTGGCTCTATCTAGTCGAGCTACAACCCCACCACACAGAGAGAAATAGTTATTAGGCCCATTACGACCATTAATGTGTAAACCGTGCAAATTATTATTTAATCTGCTCATATCCGTTGAGCTCCGACACCTGGTTCAAACTGAAAATAAATTATTTGCCGTCCTCCGGCGCCTCTATTAATTCCAACCTAATTCCACCCAAAACGTAACTCGCCGACATCTTCACGATAATAACCTGGAATGTACATTTTTTCCCCGGGGAAGATGGAAAAAGAGAAGGAAAAAATAAGCAAACCGACGAGGCCGGATGTTCATTTCATAAATTATGTATGGGAAAGAGGAGGCACCGACACATAAAGGAAGGTGAAGGAGTAAAAGGAGCGTGGGAGGATGTCAGTGTATAGGGTGGGTTTTATAGTTTTCTGCTCTAATAAAAAATGCATTTCGCCTTTATGACTTAACTAGTCCGTATAAAGCGATGTTGCGCCATAAATTTTTATGCATGCTAAATTGTATAATTCCTGTGTTAAAACCTGAAGCATAGACACTATTATACGTGCAATAGAGGCTGGGAACATTATTGAATTATAATATTTGGAATAAAAACTAGAAATAGCGTTGATATTAAAAAATATTGTAATAATGATAATTAAATTTAATATAAAGTAGTATATACAAATCTCGTTGAAATGACTCTTTTATACTTCAATTATAGAAATGAGGTAATTTCTATGGCGCTAATTTCTTACAAAGTAGAAAATAATATTTTCATTATAAACATTTTATAATAACATTTATACATTACATCAATGAAATTAATTTAATTCTACATGAGCAAAAAGTAGAATAATTGTATTTATTATATTTAATTCCATGCTATAAAAATACTAACAATTGTGATGTAAAATCAAATATTTTTTAATGATTTTCATCATTTTTTTTTATTCACGTCATTATTGACAAAAAATAATTATTATTTTTTGTTACTACGATTTTTCTTTGTTTAGAAAACATGCAAATCAAAATCTAATCTTGTAAATTAGAAATAGAGACTTTTTTCGAATATTTCTTCAAAGTAATGTTTATATTATTTTTATATATTGTTGTGTCCAACTATTATTATTACAATTATTATTGTTAATATAGCCTATAAACGAACTAGAGAAGACATCTACGACGTCTCTTAGTTGCCTTATTTCAACGTTTTCCAAACTGGGAGGCGCTCCTCCCTAGGGAGGCGCAGACTAGTCTAAGGGAAGGCGCGAATATTAGTCACAATGAGCAATTTTTCAAATGACTGCGAAAGTTTTATCTAATTTATCAAATGGAGTAGCGGAGTAGAGGCGCCAAAAGATTAAATATTTTTAAGGGAGGCGTAGTAACATCAAGCTTGGAAACCACTGTCTTATTGTATAAACATATACATAAGCATAAATGAACCTCCATCGTGACCCCGATTGGATACATTTTAATATAAACAAAGGAGACCAAGCGTAAACATTCCCATCGATACTTCTATACCTTTACTCCGAATTCAAGTACTTTTATAAACACATAATAATCATTACACGTAGAATAGTAATCAATCCTCTTTTTCATATAAACAAATCCAAAAAATTTTTGACCCTGGCTCATAATAAACAAAACCACCGAGGCCGAATCCCGTGGGAACGCTTAATCATCAATATATACAAAGCCCTACTCTCAATCACAACTCCCACTCCATAAGAAATAACATTGTAAGTAGAATTTAGAATTAGTTTCAGCAAAACCTTTAAAGATGAACATAGTCTTAAAATAATCTTAATATGATGAGCTGAGACTATGCTGACTATGATGAATCTTAAATCGACCAAGTAACGAATAAAGTGTATGTAAAACCAAACGAATTTCATTAAATTCACAACAACTGAGACTCCATAACAACAATACCAGACAATATTCCATCCAGAATTTCATCCCTAGGACACAACAATATATTATACTTTATACCAATGTTTTCCAAACTGTGATGCGCGGACTAGTCCAAGGGAAGGCGCGAATATTAGTCACAGTGAGTAATTTTCCAAATGACCGCTAAAGTTTTAAATATTTTATGAAATGTAGGGGGAAGGGGAGGCGTCAAATGATTAAATATTTTTAAGGGAGGCGTAGTAACATCAAGTTTAGACCACTGCTTTATATTATTTTAAATCAGTTAAACATCTACAAAAGTCAATAAAATAACAAGAAATATAAAATTATATTAAAAAATATAATAAATTATTAATAAATAACAAAAAAGATACATAAATTAATATAACAATACACAGAAGTATTTTTGTACATTTTAAAAATCAAGACAACTGCTATTAAACTCATTCATAAGTTTTCATAACTATAATTTAAATCTATAATATTACAAAATAACCATTATCAAAGCTGTCTGATGTTTTTGTTCGATTAATGTCAACAAATATTGTTTATATTCCAAGTATTATCAATAACAAATGAATTGTTGCAGTAGAAAAACAACAAAAAATAAAAAAATACAAATACGAACGATTTCAAACAAATCGCAAAAGATTTGTGTTTTTTTTATTATTATTATTAAAGCAATCTATCATCTGACATAAATATCAGCTTTATGAATGTGGTAAAAAGATAATACTATAAGGAATACTATAGAAGAAGGATACTATAATACTTAATGAAGAGATGATCCAGTAACCCCACTTCACATATACAATAATTATTTATGCATTTGCAAATATTGATTTATTGATTATTAAAATCGGTTTAAACCTCTTCAGTCTTCGACAATGGTCTGCAGTATGCATCAGCTCCGTGGCCAGTTGATTTGAGTGATCCTCTAGCCGATGATGGTATCTTGTGCTAGCCTTTACTATTACTTCCTTCACGAAACTGATGTTAGCTTGCTTATGGATCGTTTGTGAAGAACCATGAGGCATTGGTAATTTTCATCAGCGTTTTGGACTGGAATCTCTATATTATATCAATGCTGGTGTTACAGGCAGATCCCCAAAGCTGAATGCCGTAGGTCCATATCGGTTTTAGTATAGCTTTATACAGGAGCACTTTGTTTTCTGTCGATATGCAACAGTGTCTTCCTATCAGCCAGTCCAGCTTCCTAGCCCTTGGATTGAAACATTTTCTCTTGGTTGCTATATGCGTTTTCCAAGTAAGGCGTCGATCTAGCATAGTAAACGTCACATGCACCGATAAACATGTTTCGATAAACTCATGTTTGTCAATCGATTGACGTTACTTTTAGGATATAAACATTAAATCGGTTAACGAACAATACAGATAGACGTTTCACGGATTATGTTCGTTAACAAATCACCCAAAGTATAATTAATTACATATTCACAAATTACCATTGTCATCAGGTTTTTCATCTATACATAACAATTATATGAAATTTATAACAATTAGATAATATTAAAGTATTTACAAATAATACCAAGGTTTTTAAACAAAAAAGAATGTGCGATGGCCGAGAATCGAACTCGGATCAACTGCTTGGAAGGCAACTATGCTGACCATTACACCACCAACGCCCTTATAAACAAATTTGAAGTTATTGCAAATGTGAATTTTTCTTTATTATTAACAATTAAAAAGAAAACACATTTTGCAACAATCTAAACAAAAACATATGGTTTTCTTCATGTGGAATATGAAGTTATGAGAGTACAATAACTTTAATGGCAAAAAATAATGGCTTGAATAATAATATAATGCAAGCTGTCCGTTATTAAAACGATATTTTGAAGAAATTTATATAATTCGAATTTATCATTGAACTGATGATGATGTTTTTCGCAACTTTTATAAAACATCCCGAAGTCACTCATTTCCTTGTAAATATTAAAAGATGGGCTCAACCGGGATTTGAACCCGGGACCTCTCGCACCCAAAGCGAGAATCATACCCCTAGACCATTGAGCCAATGGAAATGATCAACATCACCTTTTGGATCCCCCTGAACCCCATCACCCTTTTTTGTAAATATCACATGAAGGATTCAAAATAGCGACGGAACTACAATGTGCCGGACCTCTTACAAACGAATACTTCGTGATTATTTAGAATAACTTGTAGAATATTCCGAAGAACGGATACACATTAAATCGTATAGTTGCGTCTATTTTATCAACAGCCTTCTTCCGCCCTTAAATATTTGGTTATTATCATAAAACTTAGATAAAGAAACGGTTGTATCTTCCGCATAATCAAAACTGGTTTCCTTTCCTCGAAATAATACTCCCACACAGCACCTTTTCCAAATCGATACATTTTTGTATTATATAATTTAGTCTTATTTGCTAGGTCCAGGGAAGAATACTTACTTTCTAATAATTAACTTAAGAGGAGAATGTAACTCTTAGTTAATAATTCATAAGATCAACACTTGCATAGTTAACTTCTCATAAAAAAGCACTAATATATACAATAAAAACAATTAAGAATATTTCATTTAATATTCATAAACTTTATTTCTTTAGATTTGTTGCCGTTTATCAGAATAAATCCTAATAAGCGGCTGTCCCGATTAACTGGTGTTCCAATTAAGCAACATTTAATGTAGTTGTAATACCAAATATTGTCAAAATTACCAGTCTTCCAAAAGAAAATTTGCTTGGGGGCATTAAATTCAATTTTGTATGAAATGTGTATTTATAAATTTCAAAACACAATTATTATTGTATTTTTCTTGCACTCTCTAGTTTATATGTAAATATTAGTTCCAATACTTGTCAGTCAGTCAGACTTCGGTTAATGATGTATTTCAAGATATATTTGGCTCTTTCCTCTAAAAAAATTGCTCTAAATGGTCTAGTATTCATTTTTTATTATTATTAGATTGGAAAACAATGCAACAATTGAATCAAACAGGTATATATTTCAGGGTCACTGATTTTGTAAATATTATTAATTAATTTCCCTCATCATTAAAGTTTTAATGTAATATAAAATTGCAACTAGTTCGAGCACCAAACAAACAAGTTATGATTGAGGGCTGCCAAACGCAGTTTGGAAGCGCCCTCGGATTTAAACGGACGTGTAATCTTTATTGATTCAACGAATTTTATGAAATATTGTCAGGAATGCGCCAAACCGAGAACGAATATAATGAAAAATTGCGGACACAGAAAAATGCGTTTTCCACCAATCTACATATTCATTACCTCTAGTGTGACTAGAGTTAATTTATCTTTCCTAGTTCGGTCTTGGTTTACTGCTATTTCTGCGTTCGACATTGCCGTAGATGTGAGTGTGTATGTGAAAATGGGACAGCGCGCCAAAAGTGAAAAAAAAAAGATAAATTAAATTGTTCCTTCAACACGTGTTCCTTTTTCCTGTCTCTACAACTTTTCGTCGAGTATATTTTTTTTGCGCGTAGTGTTTTCTTTCGTGCGCCGCTACAAACAGGCACCATTTTTCCGTCGGCCCCGTCAAAGATTCCGGAAATTACGTTACACGCCCCTTTCCTTCCTCAATTAGCACAAACGCGATGCGAAACATCAAAAGAAATCTAGCACGTAACACCGAAAAAAAATTAATAACATACAGCACGTTTATTATGAGAATGCAGGAAAATGGACGCTGGCTTGCTTTTCCTTTTTTCTTTTAAAAAAATATTAATTTAATGCATTTATATCTGTAACTAAGAATTTGACGCATGTGGATTTGTTAATTAATTAGTGAATTTTTAGTATAGATTATTATTATTATATTGTTAGATAAAATTTGTGTTGCAGGAAAATTATTTTACAGGTGTAATTTTTAGAAAACCTGTTTCTAAATTGTTTTGTTTGTGTTGATATCGGCCTCTGCCAATATTATAAATGTACAGAGTGACCCAATTGAACTGCAACTTTCCAGAACCCTCTTTTTTTAATTTTATTTTTTTATTGAAGCACAAGAAAAAAGTGTTGGAAAACAATTAAATTTTGCTAATTCATTTCAAATTTTCGATATGGTCGTCTTTAGCGCGAACTATGGCTCTGAGTTAGTCGACAAGCGAGTCGCACTTTGCACGAATGTGAACATGCGTAAGAAGGTCACACACGAAGAAGTTCTTTCTTGAGCACATCAACACTCCGGTATTTTTTAGTGCTGACAATGGTCTTTAAAATGCCCTATACCGAGAAGTCGAGCGGATTTGCATCAGGTCACTGTGCGGTCGAAATGAAGTGTGGAACAATGTCTCTCATCCATTGTTGGTTAGCGCTTTCTTTGTGTGATGGTGCAAAATCTTCTTAAAACGTCCACTCTTTCTGACTGAAATTTTTGGTTGCCCACGGCTTAAGAGCGTCAATCGACCATCACTAACGTTGACTTCTTGTGGCCATTCGAATGTCTATGTTTTCGTTTGACCTCTCTGCTAAGTAAATTCGATCATTCGAAAACGATATTTGTCAATTGGCCGCGTTGCAAGCACGACAGCTCCTTCGATATATCGAGCCTAGTTTCTTTTAACATTGGTAAGGTCTTGTCCTTTTAGGAACTTCCAAGGCTTCACTTTGTGTTCGATTTTGAGTATTCCTTGCAAGGTTATTTTTTATATGTTCAGCTGAGTAGCCATGTGTCTTCCACTGCGTCGCGGATTTCATTCAATTCGAGCCTTAACATTTCGAACCACTTCTGTTGCAGATGCAGTTTTTGTCCGACCACCAAAATAACATATTACAACTACTAGCTTCGTTATAACATGTTATGGGTCGAGACACGAAAACAATCTTTGGTAGATTTGTTTTGAAGTTGATGTTAAATATAGTACTCAGCCAAATGATACTCTTTAATGTTAGTAATTTATTTTCTTATTTTAACCACTATTTTTTGCCATCAAGGAATATAGTACTCGTATAACTCCAATGATTTATTACAGCGGACACCAACCAGTGGGCCGAAAGAGAATTATGGTGGTCCGCAGAGTAATTTGAACAAATTTGCAATTTTTGTTTTTTATTGTATTCTGATTCAACATTTTTGCAATGTTTGCCTTATAATGTAAAAAGATGTGTATGTTTGATTTCATATTTAGAATCTTATTTTTATAAAAAAAATCATAGTAATGGTCCGAGGAATTAAAAAAAAAATGAATTTAGTGGTCCGCGGAATTCAATATTTTGAGTTTAGTAAGGTCAAAAAGGTTGTCAACCGCTGATTTATTAATTGTTAACAATAAAACAAAAATCAGATTTGCAATAAACTCAAAATTGTTTATAAGGGCGTTGGTGGTGTAATGGTCAGCATAGTTGCCTTCCAAGCAGTTGATCCGAGTTCGATTCTCGGCCATCGCACATTCTCTTTTGTTTTTTGTTAAATTATATTTATCTCGCGTAGTCTGGCAATTGGTTCTGCCAATATCCCGGACTTTTTGAAATATGATTAATCGGAGAACTAAATTTAAATATGTATCTTATCGCATAACTTGAAACCTCTGAAATGAAAAAAAAATGCTAACACATCGCAGTACGTTTTATGACTGACAAATTAATTAATATAATTTTCAAAACTTTTTTGTTGAATATGAAATCTAAGTTCATAAGTAATTTTATTATATATGTGATATTTGAATTTGTTTTACATGTTTTGAGAATTATTATTAATTGAACGTAAACTATCATTATTTTTCTTTTCATAAACTATGTGTGTTCAAAAAATTATAATAAAATTGGTCATGGTGAAAAAACTAAATTTAAAAAAAAATACGGTATAAAATTTCGATTAGATAATTATATAAACTCGCAATTTTGTTGTTAAAACAATTAAGTAACTAATCATATTTAGTAAATTAGAAACAAGAAATACAGTAAAACCTTTTTTGTGCGGTAGATTTACGAAATACATGAGAAAGTGTATCCAAACAAAATAAATAATTAAATTACACATGGAAACATTTTAAAAACATTTAATTTCTCATTGTACATATGGAGAATTTTTCAAACTGCACATACATAATTCACGACTAACAGAATCGTTTGAGCAGGCTGTACATATGCACACTGATAGAAAATATTACAATGGTGCCAAAGCATAATTTCATATATCGCATAAAAAAATCGCATAAAAAAGGATCGCACAGAATCAGGTTCTACTATATTAATTAAGCAATTAAATATCGTAGAGCATATATAAAATGTTTATTCATTAACTTGACGTTTTCATTACCAAGCAATTTTGAAATATTGCCATAAGGTCGTAACATCTTTTAACTCTTTGAGGGACCAGAAATTCCTAAATTTCTAGACCCAACAAATTTCTAGACAACCGAATCAGACAACTTCGTCAACTGAATCAATATCGTATGGTTGATTCCTTCTTGGACATACCAACCAAATTAAATGGTAATTCCTCTTTACTGTAAATTTTCTAAAAAAATATAATAATGCACTCAAAGAATTATAAGTAATGTCTAATAACAAGTCTGTTACGGTCCATAATTATGTAATATGCAAAATAATCGCCCGAGCAGGGACTTGAACCCTGGACCCTTGGATTAAAAGTCCAATGCTCTACCGACTGAGCTACCCGGGCTTGATTTTTTTATTTAAATGTAAAAACAATATACTTAAATGTAATATTTGGATTTATAAAAACAAATGAATATAGTGTAACCCCGTTTAACGTATATAATCCGTTCCAGAATTTCCGGATTTTTACTCTTATAGTGAAAGAATTTTCCCCCTATGAACTAATGTAAAATACGAATTAATGATATAGATTTTCATTGCTATATGTTCATGTTATTTTTATTCTTTGGCTTTTTTTCGGTATACAAGTTTGGAAATATGCGTGATCAGAAATGACACTAAGATGCAACTAGAATAACTACAAGAACTTGTTTTCCCATTCACACAAGGAAAATTTAGTTTACGCTTGTCTCCATTTGTTTATACTACTTGTATAGATCCGGAGTTCTTGTGGTCGTCTCTTTATACTTTTTATATACTAAGGCTCATAGGTCCTTTTGCCCTATTTGTTTTAATTAAGTCAGAAAATAGTTTGTTATCAACAACTAAATATTGTTTAAGCTATATATTTTTAATTAACAGTGATAAAAAGATTCTATTGTATGTAAAATATTATTAATCGATATTTTGCTTCATAATTTCGTGCATATTAGAATATTATGAGAACATAATTTTTATAGTACATAGTTATATACAGTTTAGACTATTGGCCGCAGATTTCTGCCTAATTTATAAATTGTGTATCAATTTTATTAAAAATACTCCGTGAAATATAAAAAAATATAGATTTAATTTGATGGATCAACAATTTTGATGTTCTTCTGATTGGTCTAATGGCTGTCAATATTTCAAATAAAAAGAAAAGCAAGAGATCAAATTGGATTCTGAAATTCAATGTCAATAAAGAAAATAAACACATTCAGAGTTGACGTGAAAGGATGCGAGCGAATGAGACCTCCAAAAAGTGTACGTCTGAAATGGGAAAAAGAACACATGTCCGCTGTGTATAAGAACTGTGAAGTGGCAAGAAAATCGTCGGCTTTTTTCTTTTTTCTGGGCCCAGCTTATCACGTATAAAAAGACAACGAGTCTTTGGGGGGTGCCGCAGCGAAGAGATCGAAAATGGGGACAAAAGCGAAGGGGACAATGCAATTTTAGTCCTGCCCTACGCTCTACGGAGACACTACACGTTGCCTTAAAACAAGTTTTAACAAGTTTTTCGCACTTCAAGCAAGTAATCTTCATTATAATCGCAGGTCATGAAACTCTTTATTTGCTATAATATTAAATTTACAAATAAAAATAAAGGTTCATCAAAAATAAACATTAAACAAGAGGAAATAAAATTTAAAAAAATAGTTTCAAAACAGCGATTGAAAATTAAAACGCAGTTTAATGGCTGATCCATGTCGAAATCGCGCCCCAATTCGAAATAACAATTAGCGGATACCCGACAAAAAAATATTTCATATGATGCAATTGTTGTTTTCAAACAATTTTCATTTGAGAAATAATCAACAATTAAACAATAAAATAAAAGGCGGCCATATTAAAACGATATATTCGATTTGTTACGATTATTAAATAAAATTTTCATCACATAAATTGGTTCTAAAAACTCATTTAACCGTGCTGTTAATTCTATAATAAATACGTACAATATAAATCTGTGCTCGGTATGTGGGCTATTTGGGTGTAGTAAGTGCGAGAGAGATAATGGGATTACGCGTAATAATAATATGTAAATATTTAAATTCAATATTTATGAAAATTATCGCGAATAATCAAGAGCTAGTACATTATTATATTACGGCCAGCATGTTTTTCTCCGAATAGGTTGAATAATAATAGCATATTATAATATTAATATAAAAATATATGTATGGATATTATATGACGCGCTGTGCGGTTATTATTATTGCTCAGGGGACTTATAACATTGATAGATTTTCTATCATATTTGAAGTAGAAGTTTTTAACTAAACTAACTTAACTTATTATTAGAATATCTGAGAAGATATTTGAGACTTTTAAAATTCATTTTGTAAATTAAGTACAGTAAGACCTCATTTAGCGCATTAAACAGAAGACAGAAACTGGAACACGCAACCAAAAATAAACAAATTTTACTTTAAATGTAAGTTGTATTTATAGTAATTTGCATTATAATATATGTTTTATATAATACAAACATTTTCTCTTCTGATATTTTTTTTGAGATAAAATCGTCTAGATCCATTTGTTGCTTTCTTTTTCTTTCATTAAACAATTGTTGGTAGCAGGCGATCGCAAAACTCCACTTCTTGCTTTTGCACTCCTGTCAAAATTTGGATCATTCGGTACAATTTGATCAACGATTTCGGTTAACGTTTCTAAACTTTTTCTAAGAAAATCTGTAGCAAGTTCAGAATCACTATTTTCACGTTCTTCAATTACTTGTTCTGCCAGTTCTTGAAAGTCGTCGTTGGTAAGGTATTAAATACCGCGATAATTTCAATTCGGGTAAATTTTCAACTTTTTTTAAGGTTTCCAGCAGACCATGTTTTAGCAAATCAGCGCTGAACGAGGTCTATCTGTAATTATGTAACTGCATTTAACGATAGAAATATTATAATTTGACTATTGAAATGTGTTTTCTTTCTAAATGTACTTAGTATAGGCGTTAATTAAGTTGGATTAAATAAACTAATTGAAACTTTTGAATATTTTATAAAAACGACGTTTAATTATGTAGATGTTATTGATGAATAATCATGGGTACTACAATAGGCAAAACCCTTTCAGTAATAACTTGAACCAGCGAAGCAGTAAACACAATATGCGGCATATCACATTGTATAATATAAGATGGAGATGTATATGCTCTCCGAGAAATTTAAATTGGCACCCAACATGTTCAACGAAATTGTATGTCTACCACATATACAATGTATTTGGTTTTACAATGTATCAACTCAGATAATAACAATAGAAAATATACGTCAATTAAATTATTCTGCCGTTTTATATACTACGGTCAATAGTCCTTTGTAATATAATATTTAGCACAATATTAAGTTAATAATCCATATAATGTTATATGAATCAATCTGAACCATATTTTGATTATATATTTATACTAATATGATTCAATAATATCAATATACAGTTATACCTCGATTATCGAATATGATGTGTTTCACAAAATTAATTGATTAAACAAAACTTCATTTTCAGAAAAAACTTAAACGAACAAAGAAAAGTTTTAAAATAATCAATCAACATATATACAAATATACATTCTTTAAAAATATGTAAATGTTGTGCATTTTTATCTCTTTATTTCCAGAATTGCCTTTACTAAGTTATGCATTTAACACTGATCGCTTAACAATTCTTCATAACATATGCACATTTTCACTAAATACAATAAAACGTTTTTTAGTTTTATCGAAAGAAATTTTTTTAATGTCGTCTCCATTTTTTTTTCTTTACTAATACAAGTTTTCAAAATCTTCCACTGAAATTTTTAACTTAACAAAAAACATATTGTAATTATATAATAATAATATATAAATTGACATATCTCTATTTGCTTGTATATATATTTTAACAAAATAAACTATCGACTTTTGTATCAATATGACTTCCAGATATAAAAAAAAAACATATTTCAAAATTAATCGTATAAGAACATGATAAATATATAGAGCAATTTATAATGTTGTTGTGCCTATATTAGTAAAATATCATAAATAACGTAGGATAATGAGATAAAAACTAACAAAAATAATGCTACATGAAAAATCCAGCAATAAAATATAAAAACAAAACAAACGGCGTTCAGCAGCAGAAGAAGACCAAATATTTCAAAATATGTAAAGATAAAAATATTAGAATTAATTTGCGAACTGTTTGACGGTTAATGTAGAAATAACAACCAATACAAATCTTATTTCGCTCGTTTATCAAGTTAAAAGTTATCATTATTTTTTTACTAAGTTATTCTAAATCCAATAATAGTGTGATGTGTGATGTATTTAATTACTTTGCAAATATAGGATAAGTCTACTTTTCGCCCAAAATTATCTATTTATATATAAAATAATTAAGTTGAAAGCGGTCGATCGTAACAACAATAAGTTGTTAATTAAAAATAATAGCTGCATGTAGGATGTTGTTTGTGTTTACTTATCGGAATGAATGTCGGCTTTCTAGACGGTATGATAATGTTGCGCTTACACGATTCGATTGTTATCTATTATATCTCAGTGGGACAACAATCAATAACAAAGCGCGCGAAATATTTATTAGACGAGAAGATCCGTCCTTTGTCTTAATGTACAGAAACAGATGCAGCTATAGATACAATTAGGGCATCCAAAATTAATAGTTTTTTTTTCTATTGAAAAAAATCATGTGATAGTACTACGAGTTATTAGGAAGCAATTATTTTATAGTATGTTTAAAGGGGTAACCTAATAAGTTTTAATAATACTAATATAAAAATCTTTATTAGTCACCAAATGTAACCAAAGGGTTATCGACCTAAGTCTTTCCGCCCAGAGACACAATAAAATATAAATTGTCACAAAAAAATCATACAAAAAAAAATGGCATTTAAAGCTTTTGGTCTTGTTCGAACATGCATCCGTTGCGTGAGTGAATTATTGACACCTGGTGCAAGGCACATGTATAGGAGGCGGTGGAATACTCTCTACAAGCCCGCATGTAGGAGTCTCTGGAAGGACGACGCACACCCGGTAATGATGCACATCTTGTAGGTAGATTGTCCCGTCGCCCTGGATACGATCTTCTTGCAGAACCTATGTTCTACCCCAGATAACTTGAGATGCTCGCTGATTTCAGCGTCGGTAATGTCCAGGTCCATCCTTGTGAGGACACAAGACAGAGACGCGTTGTGGCCGTGTATTTTTGGCTCCTTCGGAGGAACACACTCGACGAAGGACGAGATGTGGCCACTATCCCGCATATCGGTCAGATACGCAACGACCACAGCCTTAGGGTTGTCTGACTTCAAAATGAAGACTGTCTTCGTTTCCAGAATAACATCGTTTCTGTTGCCGGCCCCCTCGGCCACAATTTCGAAAGTTGCGATCTCGATATCGCCACGCGCACGTTTATCTTGAAAGTGTTCAAAGATTTTTTGTTTGCAAAATACTTATCAGTTGAGATAGCAGGTGTTTGTGGCATTTTGAAGTCCTCGGCACTGCCATCTTTGGTTTTCTTTGTAATAGTTTTTTTTGCGGATTATTTCTTCGGTCTTCCGCACTTTCGCTTTCCCTGCTCCCAATCGGAACCCGTGGCCTCCGAAGGGCAAGATGATGAGTCGGTGCCCTCTGATTCCTGCTCCATGGTCACCAGTATGAACTGCGATTACACAGCACACACTCGATCCCAAACGAAGCCAAAAACAAGAAATATTTCTTATCACAAGCTGCTATCGAACACGTCTGTACTGCTCCGTGTCCTGAGTCGAACTGTAAGTTTTAATAAAAGTTGAATACATTAATAAAAAAAATAGAATCGCAAATCCCAAAAAAAAAAGAAGAAATTTCTTATCCAGTGTTGTAACATACATAAACCAACATATTATAGTATTTGAAAAACGTTTCCTAAAGCATCTACAAAACGGGATTTATAACGGATCATCAGTTTGGATTTTGAAAAGAATATAGTACGATAGAAGAAGTTAATCAATTACTTGATGTCAACGGCCAGAATCTGAAAGAGATATTGCTCAGCTTTATTCTTTGATTTGTCACAGACTTTCTACAAAGAATAGAGGTTTACTTTAGACTCTACAAATGAATATTCCACATAATTTCTATGAAGTCTTGAAATCCTACCTAAATGATGGATTTTTTTATTGAAGGATCCTGAATCCTTTTGAATTCTACATGGTAGTGTCCTGGGTTCAATTTTATATCTTCTATATACAGCAGATATACCAATAGACAGAATAAACATGGAAACATTTGCAGATGACACAGCAATCACGGCATCAGATGAAAGTCCCATGAAAGCATCTCGACACCTCCAAGATGAGCTTAATCTGTTGTGGATCAGAAAATGGCGAATTGGTATAAACCAGTCAAAATCGCTGTATATTACCTTCTCCTTAAAACGATACACAGTCAAACTCAATAACGAAGTAATTCCAACTCCAAGGGTAAGATACTTGGGAATGCTAATATGATTTTCATAAGAAATTATGGTTATCTATTGTCAAAATGTATCAGCAATTTTAGTAATCATAATGTCCGAGAAAACTGGCTAACCCAGTGGTTTTCAAACTGTGCGCCGCGAATTCTCGGCTGTGCTATAGGAGAGCAAAAATTGAAGAAAAACAGTTATTAACATAAAGTTCGCTCTGCAATAGACCAATGTTTTAACTTGGGGCGCCGCGGAAATATTCTGATATATTAAGGGCACCGAAAGCCAAAAAAGTTTGGGAACCGATGGGTAACCACTAATTACTATGCAATAAAGAGAAATTTATTGTAAACTTATAATGTTCATGTATGTATACAGAATATAACATAAAAAGAAAATGCACTTTTAAGATCTATAATTGTAATTGCATTTATAATGCTGTTCTCGCGTAATCATGAAAGGTGATAGAAAATTGATGAGCGGACGTAAAATGATCGTTTATAATAATGTGTAAGTTTTAATTTAAACTTGGAACTCCCAACAGTTGACATATTTAAAATGTTAACTTTTTTATATACAATCGCTCCTAACAGATCAAAAAACACAGTACAAAAGAATATAAAAGCAGATAAAAAAAACAATTAATTTAAATTTATTATTTTAAATTTTAAGAACCTAGAGTAGTGGTTCCTAACCTGTTTGTGCCATGTCCCCAAATCCTTTCTAAAATTCTTATGTCCCCTATGTAACATATGTCTGTCAACAGTGTTTACATATATGTGTCAGTCCGGAGACTTATTGAATGATGTGTTACATACGGTTAAAGTCTAGATATGTTTAACCCCTTAGCAATCAAATTGCCCGCCTCTAAAGCCGTGTGCCCCAAGTTGAGAAACACTGAGCTAGAGTGTACATTGTATCTCCTGCAAATTTTGATCTATTAGATATTTCTGATTTCAATCAATATAGTTTTTATTTGCTTTTGTCTGGACTATTTTCATACTTACATAATTATTAAATAATTAAATTAGAAATATAAATACTAAAAAATAAACTACATGTAAATGTATCTTTTAACAGTCGGATTGTGTAAACACTATATTTGTAAATGTAACTAATGTACATGTCAAAGTACCAGAGACACAAGAGCTGTAGATATGTGTTTCGGCGCGCGACTTTACGCCCAAAACTTCGAACAGCCGCAAAAGAGAATGTCTTAATTGCGCGGAGCCACATATGTAATGTCAAACATTTTAATTAGTGCCTCGACACCGACGCTATCTTCTCTTTCACAGACTGTTGTATTTGAACAAAACCACCCTCGCTCCTACCACATACACTCACATACATATATACACGAAACGCGCACGCATATACACTTAACACTAAATGCACTCTGGGAAAATTAAAAAGATATATAAATGTACATACTTCCATACGAAAATTGTGGACGCAGGCAGCTCCAAAGGCCTAATTAGTGGACGGAAAAATCTAGTTATACACGAAACGAGATGGACCGTACTTTTTCGAATTATGATCTGATCCGTATACTTTTAGAGCTTAATATGTTGCTCCGTTTTAAAAGTATATGTAAAAAAAAGAACGTATGTTCATAAAACCTTTAACATAAAAGTACAACCGACCGGAGTTTTATTAACTTTCCATTTGCGAACCAAGAAAAAATTAATGTTGTTTTCGTTCAAGTAGACCGTCAATAATAATATTTATATGCAAAATTATGAATTAAAATACTGTCTATATACTGGGTTAAAACCATATTAAACCTTTCAACTTTATTTATCTTGCGACATACTTGATTCTTAAATTAAACTTCCGCGGCACACTTAAATTTAATAACTACAAATTAAAAAAAAAATTGAATATATGTATGTTAATTAATGAAATATATGAAATAAACATAAAATAACTATTAAATTAATTTTGTAGACTATACCAGAAAGTAATTAACAACTATTAAACTTATTACGCGTACATTTTATTGCAGTTTATAACAGTATTTATGAATGTGAAAAATGAAATTATTTTGCATGAAATAATTTATATTTAATAGATCGATCGTACAAAGCATTATGCTCTTTTGATTTACTCTTTGTTTGAAGTGAACTGAAATGAAGTTATCTTTAATTAAATAAATGGAGAAATATAATATAATACTTTAACACTGCATATAATAACTTAGTTGTTCATTAGATTGGTTTATATTTTGTATGAAGAATAATTGAATTTTTGTTATAACAATAGGTTGTTAGTAAATCATTAAGTATTATAATATACTATTAGATAATTATGAATGTTGCCAATATAATGTCGTGTCCCGGGGATGGAATTCTGGACACAGTGGAATATTGTCTGTTGTTGTCGTTGTGGGGTCTCAATAGTTGGGAATTTGATGAAATTCGTTTGGTTTTACATAACTTTATTCTTGGTCTTCTGCTGAGACTATGCTCTTCATATTTACGTTTTACTAAGACTAATTCTAAATACTTATTATACTTACAAAGTTTATTCTTATTAATAAGTTGTGGGAGTTGTGATCGGGTGTAGGGTTTTTATATATTGATGATTATGCATTATTATAAAAGCGGGACAAATTCCTATGCATTTATATATATGAAAAAGATGATCGATTACGATTGTACGTGTAACGATCATTATGTGTTTATAATAAGGACTTGAATTCGGATTAAAAGTATAGGAGCATCGATAGGAATGTTAACGCTTGGTCCTCTTTGTTTATATTAAAGTGTATCGAACGGAATTACGATAAAGATTCCTTTATGCTAATGTTTATATAATAATGCGACTAAGAGACGCCTTGGATGTCTCTTGGATACTAATTATAACAATTACAATAATAATAATTTTAATATTATTAAAATTCACAAATTAAAAAAAAAATACATTATAGATTAAGTAACTTCTAATTCAAAATTATCTTACACTAGTTGTATTTTCACAATTATATTTTATATTTAACCTGCACCAAAAAGTTTGAGCACTGCTGGAATAAATAAATAAAAATAAAAAGCTTTTTCGTAACAGTTCTCACTATACTTTATAGACTTGAAAATCTTTTTCTATTTACTTCGAACCCAAAGTTTCCCACGCTCTTCTTTCATCATTTGTCCACTTCAACAAACTACACTAATCCACAAGATTCAATGTATTCTTCTTGTACTATTTCACAAAGTTTTTATCTTCCGATTGTTTACTCAACTGCACTCTAAAGAAAGTTTCAATATTACACTATAATCATTCTTAATATAACAAATAATTACATAGAGATTTCTATAGTTAAATAATCGGTAAAATAATTTGAATAAAGTTAGTTTAATTAAATTATTATATAAAAAATCGTCAACAAGTACAGTGGAACCTGGTATTTGTTAATTTTTATTCAATTATAAAATCATAATGTTTTGTTCATATAATAACGATCCCATTCAAATGTTTTGAGTCTTTGAAGGCTGGTAACATAAATAAATTTAATGGTAGAGAAAATATAACTGACACGATGCGTAAAAATGTTGAAAAACACTGTTTTATAATACCAATTTTGAATCTAGTAATTTTAATTGAATAGAAGTGGATATTTAATCTTAATTTAACGAGTGATATCTGATATGTATACGGACAACATCATTATTGAAATACAGCCTCGATAGCGCAGTAGGCAGCGCGTAAGTCTCATAATCTTAAGGTCGTGAGTTCGATCCTCACTCGGGGCATTTACTTTTTAACAAGTTTATAATTTCTTAATCAAATTATTTAACTTTAGATGCACCAATTTTCAGTTATGAATTCGTTTGATACATTATTAGTGTTAGATGCTTTTCAGTTTAGTTTCAAACTTTCAGTACGTTAAATTAATTCAATTTCGTGTATACGTATACATTTATAAATGAATCCAGAAAGCTGTATTATACTGTTATTACTATTTGTTTGTTGTTGCGTTGATCTTGAGGTAAAAGTATTTGTGCGATCCTGCCAGGATTCGAACCTGGAATCTTCTGATCCGTAGTCAGACGCGTTATCCGTTGCGCCACAGGACCTCTTGTAAATTACTATTTTGTTAAATTTCAATTTTACGAGATGTAGATTATATTTATTTTTAGCAAATTATTTTTATGTTGTTGGCAGTGATCCAAATTCTGTGATAAACCTACATAGAGCACAACAAATGATCAAAGTGTGTAGTATTAATAAATACACTGAATACAGAACAATGTGAACAATTGTATGTAAAGAATACCTGGCATAGTGCGACTTCGATTAGTGCGGATTTATTGTAGTACGAGTATAAAATTTCAATACATAATTAATTTTTATACATAACTTATACAGTCAAGTATTTTTTGTGCGATTTTAAAATCCTCGGCTAATTTAGTTTCAAACAGTGCGAAACTGATTACACTCACTGTTCATAATGATTAGACTCAGAGAAATTAAACATATACTAACGGCACAGGAGGTTTCCAACTGAAGTAGAAGAAACATATACTATCCTCACAACAAGTTACAATTGACATTTGGTACACATTATCACAATTTCTCACACACATATAAAATTACGGAACAAATATTGTCACTGTAGAATACTTCTGGTCTTGTCGTAATACTGATGAAAAGGTATATTATATGCAAATGTCCAGCCATAAATTAAGCAAGTAATATTCGAATCATCCAACCATCATAATGTAACAACTAAGACTAATCTCTAAGGTCTATTTCTATTCCAGTAAGGGTGAGAGCAGACTAGGTTACAATTTTGGGGCATTGAAAATGGTTCTTTGTGGGAGGAGTCTTGAAGAGTGTATAGACACATTTATGATCTTAACATAAATCGTGCACAGTAAGAGGTTTTAACGTTAGTTTATTGAGAATTGAAAGAGTCACAGAAAAAATCATGTATTATTCGTTCTTTTTGTATAATTATTTATAATCTATATATTTAATTTTGTCTGTAATTATTTATATATAATTGTAGTAATCAATATAGCTTTTGTTATTAAAATTAAGAAGTCTTGAAGAGAGACACATTTATGATTTTAACATAAATTGTGCACTATAAGAGGTTTTAACGCTAGTTTATTAAGAATTGAAAAAGTCACAGAAAAATTATGTATTAACTTTTTTTTTGTATAATTATTTATAATCTATATACTCAATTCTCTCTGTAATTCGTTATATAATTTCTGTAATAAATATTGTTTTTGTTATTGAAATTAATAATGTGTTGCAATAGTTTTACATAAATAAAACTAAGATTAAAACTTATTTTTTATACCAACAACAAATAAAAAAAAATAACAAATAATATCAAAAAGAATACTAGAATGTATATTCTCATATATAATTAAATACATTGAAATGGTCGTGAGTTAAATTGTTTGCATAAATAAGAAAATTACAATATGTTGCTGTGTCCAACCACTAAGGTTGCATTCCATCGAGAGCAATGACCGATAAGAACATTTGTATAGTTGATTTTATACATAGAATAAATAATTGTAATTTTTCATAGAAGTATCGTTAAAAGAACAACTACATAGTCTTAGACTTATCGTTAAGGAAATAGCAGCTAATAACCATAGTAGATACAATAAAGTAAAGTCTTTAACAAATATTTAAGACACAAGTAAAAACTCGTTAGATTAATTATTTATAAACTCTAAAAGTCCATAACAGAGAACCGAAGAAAATATTCCAGTAACCCGATTTTCCAACCCTGAGACACGACAATATAGTCATACCTGGAATAAAGTTACCTGTAATAACGAAGGTTCGATATAACTTAATCCACAATTTGAAGCCGGATTTTATATAAAAACAAATCCAATTTAAGGCCATCGACTGACAATCATCCGATTGGTGATTGATTGACGGAGACTCTTTACAGATGACTCAATCTATAAGCTTCAAAAATGTGGATGAAGAGGATGTTTTAAGTGAAAAATAGAAAACTTTCTTACCAACAAAGAAAAATAAAATGATAGTGAAATTAAATACGTTCCTGTCGAAATAATATTAACAAACAAAGATTGAAAAAGGTGATTAAATGACATTGATAATGTTTTTTTTTGTTATTATTAAGCGATCTGTGCTGAATGCAATAAATATGTATAGGAACTTGTTTCATGGAAGATAAACAAAACACAAATAATTTTAATTCATGCAACAATAGATTACTAAAAAGTAAATGAATTAAACACAGATTTAAATCGATAATCTTTGATTTTTATCAAATTTGATTAATGTTCAAAATATATAAAATTGTCAATAATAAAGTACTATTTTATTTGCACTATGTGGTGCTCATCTACTTTGATAAAATAACAGCTTCTCAATGTATCAGTTGACTTTTTTCAAATTATATATATTTATTTTGTTCTTTTTATTTCAGTATATGTTTTTTTGTATGATTGATGCAATAAACATTATATATACATTATTAATTTCAAATAAATTAAAATATATTAAGATTTAAATCGCAGATAATTTAAACATAACTGTTAAAATAAAGAAGAAGAAAAAGGCAATTAATAGCAACAATCGAGATTTTTTATTTTGATATAAACTCAAATGATCGCCTTTTCATTACAATATATCAATAATTCTAAATAACATCTGATTAAAGGGCTAACGACTTTACTCTTTTTACTCGGAACGATGTAAAGAATTGATATATTTTAATGCTTTTATATAAATTCGTTCCTAATTAAATTCAATAGAAATGTTTGTATAGAAAAATATATATATGTATTCAAATATACATGAAATTATTTCGATCATTTGGATTCAAAGAAAATACAAGCCTGCCATTCGGTCGAATCAAAATAGTAAATATATTCCTGGAAAACGAGACTACTGGCTGCATAATTAAACTTTCTGTATATATTTTGCTGCTATATTATATTATATGGTTCGAGTATTATCAGATAAAATATGTGCATTTCAAAGGCAATAATAATTAATTTTACAATTAAGTCGCACATTTTGAAATTCATATATAAAATTAATTTGTAAGATATTAAAGATTTTTAAAATTACATTAAGAAAAAATAATCAATCAAATGTGATTACGGATACTTAATAATAATTCGTTCTTTCAACAACAACATTATTGATTAATAATATCTCATTTTTAACGCTAGTTTATTAATCATGGGAATTTTTGCAAAGTGAGAAATATTATGTAAACTTCCACAGAAAGATCAATAATTGTTAATATCTTCAAATTTTATTCAAGTATTTATTTTAGTTTACCGTTGACATACGATATAAAAATTATGATATTAAATAGAGACAAAATTATTGATTAACAATTTCATGCTAATTGCTGTTATTATATTCTAACTATTAATTTATTTACGCGTGTCATATGTTACAATTGATTTGTCTTCTCCGCGATAAGTGCGTTTCGATTTTCATAGTCTTATTTTGAAATAGGAAATTTTCTAATACGGATGAACTATATGGCTTAATAAAAATCTTATTATAGCCCTTATAATGTCGAATAATAAACAGAAACTGGTTATAAAAAGAAGTTTGCATAAATATATTATTATCATTTATAAATGTAAAACTATTGCGAAAAGCGTAGAACTAACAACAGAGAAAAAAACAATTAAATGACAATAGATATGAAGTCAATTATTATAAGTAATGTTCAATACCATAAAACTAGTTCTAAAATATTAATTATATACAGAATTATCCCACATAGTAGGACTTCGACCAGTCCGGATTTACTATTGTCTAGTTTCAAAATTTCAAAACCTACTAAATACAAATCCTAATTTAAAAAAAAAAACTACATAAAATTATAAGTTTCTTTATACAGTCTAGTTTCTATGTGCGGTATATTTTATTTGTAATTAGTACCTCGATTAGTCCGGTTTCACAGCACTAATTTGAAGTAATATAAAAATTACAATACAAGTAGCCCGAAGGGCCGGAATCCACCATAAACAATACATTTCACTATCATTATTGTTGTGTGTGCTGCATGTGCTTGTCCGCACTCAGGTATATTTAGTCTAGTTTAAAGGGACATCTGTTTATGACAGTTATATTGCTTCTCTAAATATAATGGCATTTGAATAAGTCCCATAAAGTATTAGGTAAAGATCCTAAAAGTATTTAATTAATAGATAGTAGATAATTTGACAGATTTTGTAACATTGAAATATTATTTAATATTGATAAGTGAAGACAATTTCATATAATAATTAACTGCTATGTATTGTATGTAAATTCTACATTTAGATAATAATCAGGTCGACCTTTTAATAGGTTGTTTTTGGCTCATAGTCCCATTTGGTTTCTATTGTCACAAGCCGTATATTTATACTACCAAAATACATCTTTGATTCCTTTCTAAAAGGTAATATAATTTAAGTTTGGTGGATTTATTTTTACTCAATGAATCTATATGTTATTTTATATTTACTTCTCGTTTTCTTGTAATGTAATGAAAATGTATATTTTAAGTAATATAATATTTGCTAAATTACTAATTCAGTACATCCTTTTTTCAATTTTCCAAATAGAAATTACTTTCAGCGATCATATGAATGATGTAAATAAGTGTAAGTTAATTCAAAGTATGAGTTTTAATTTACTCCAAAGAGAAATGTATATTGTTTATCCATTTGAAATAGTTAAAAAGAAAAATATCTGACATATAATTCTATTGCCAATGGCATTAGCTCCAATCGAAATAGTAAATATATGTTGAAGGGAAGTTATGCAATTAAGTTTGGAGTGTAGTGCATGTTTTCCTGCATCTCTCGAGTCAGCCATCCTGTATAACTGGGTGAAAGGAAGGGTTCGTTATCTTTAATGGCCATACAAGTCAATAAGTCCCTTAATTTGCAGCTGTACATTGCGAAGATGATGAACGTACGGTTCAACCCAGTTCAATCAAAGATTGCTCTTAGTTATATACATTTCGAACGAATATTATTATTGTTATTTGTATTAGCGATTACTTGCAAATTCTAAATTCATTCGACGATACTTAATAGGATTATGCAGGTGAACCGTGCAAACGCGTTAATTAATCCAAATATCGAGGAAGGCGCTTGGCAGAAATGGAATTGGTATTTTTGGACATGGAGATTGTTCTAAATTGAAGCAATTACTTAATCCACGTTCGTCTGCGTGTAATAAGGTCCCATTTTCACTCATCCTCCTCCATTGGCGTATGCACGGCACATTGTGTGGGCTCAATCGTTGGGACGGTCATAAATCGGCCAATGTTATTACCAAATCAAAGACAAGACCACTTTGTACGTTACACCTTACTATTCATTTATTCTCAGTTACGATCAAGGTCACAGCTGTTGTTCCATATATTTATACACACATCACCATGTGCGAAACATACATGAAACCCAACTATAACAATTACTTAGGCTACACTTTATTCAAATATACTTGCATGTATTAGCATTACATTCAATCAAATATAATTTACTTGAATTTTATAAATACCTGAATGCTTGCACCAACCGAAAATATCCATATTCATAATACCGTGTAATTTCGAAATGTTATTTTCTTTATTTTTCGCGTGAGGCTTAAAATTAAAACGCTAATTTCATTTCATTTTCTGGCCGCATCGGATCTCTCTCCCCGTCCCCGTTTAATTAGCCAGCGCCGCTCTGGTCCCATCAGCCATGCAAAACTCGGCTTCGTTAAAGCGGAAAAAAGGGACAAAAAAAATTAGCGCAGTTTTTATTCTCTTATTCCTGTAATTGTAAACAATAACATGAAAAAGTATACAAAGTTCGTACTGGGGAGGTCCAATTTTTAACTCAATTACCAAGCTTTTACTGTAAAACTGAATTTCTTATTTCCTCGGTGTTGCCTTTTTAGTTGTTTCTTGACTGATGTATAAATCCATGAGAACTTTTACAGTTAATAAGATATCATTTATGATAAAAGAATAATTATCCAAGCTTTTACTGTAAAACTGAATTTCTTATTTCCTCGGTGTTGCCTTTTTAGTTGTTTCTTGACTGATGTATAAATCCATGAGAACTTTTACAGTTAATAAGATATCATTTATGATAAAAGAATAATTATCTAAAATAAAAACAGTAATTCTTGTAAATAAAATAATCATTAATGCGAACAACTTGTTTGGAATATCATCATATAGAGAAAATAATATAGGGTGTACCAATAATAGTGGTAAATCTAATTTTTAAATAAAACACGTTTTTGAGAAAATTTTATTTAATCGTAAAGTAGACATGTAGGAATTATGTATGAAACAACACATCCAATAAATGCCACCCACGGCTGTGATAGAGAGACGGATTTCAGCGATACAGCGTATAATCTCCATCTTCAAGGCTTGGGTCATCGTGGATTTGTTGACATAAACTTTTGACTTCAAAAAATTCGAGACAAAGATGTCCAAAGGCGTTAAATCGCACGATCTAGACAGCCAATTCTGGTCGCCCAAACGAGAGATACACCACCATTTGAGCCACAAACTGGGTTATCGTTCGCCATTGACTGTTATTGCATTACCGGCAGTGTTTACGAAGAGGAATGGTCCAACGATGCCTCTCATGAAACACATGTGGGTTTTTCCAAATACAGCAATTTTACTTGTTAGATTAGACGCTGTATCACTGAAAACCAACCCAAGTTATGCCAAATCGTGATTGTGAATGTCGTCAAAATAACGCAATTGTGCCAGCCAGCAACGCCGAGAAGAACATTTATCAGATGTGTTGTTTCATACATAATTTCCACATGACTACATTACGATTAAAGCAAAATTTCGGTATTTTCTTACAAATAAATTGTTATTTAAAATTTTGATTTTCCAGTCTTGTTGGGACACCCCTTATAATCAAACCTCGGTTAACGTTATTTCTGATAATCAATAGATTTCGTTTAAAAGAACGTTATAAAATTAAGAAAACTTCATTAAGAAAATGATGATGACTTATTTGTAAATCGAGGTATGACTACTTAGAAATGTTAACATTAAAATAACGGTAGTATGATAAACACATTTTTTTAAATTCACCGTAAATAATGTTTCCAGTATAACAAAATCAAATGAATATCTTGATATTTTCCAGATACGATATTATCAAATACCGATTATTTAAGACCACAAAATATACATAAAGAAATCTTATGTATTTTATATAATATATATAAATATTTTTCTACAAACAATATCATAAATTTGCAAATAAACTTCTACGATGCAACTTGAGTTCACTTACTGGTGATAATTAGAATGCTAAACAGAAGCAATTGGGTTTCAAGCTAATTAATACAACAAAAGCAAACATATTGTTGAATATATGTTTACCTTTACTTGTATTTATTTTTTAATTATTTGTGTGATCGAAACGATACAAAATTACGCTAATTAACTAAAAAAAAATTCAAATTCATTTAAATGAACAAATTAAAAATGTTTTAGATGACATTAAATTAATGATTGGACAAAATAATATTTTACATAGAAAAACATTCCAATTTTTTTGCTGAGTCCCTTGGAGAAGACGTTGCTGAGGGCCATGCTGTAGGTATTTCCAAGGAGTTTCTAAACTTTTTTTGCATACATAAATTATTTCGTTGTATACTTAAATTATCACGAAGTTTTAATTTGTACACTTACTGTTTAAATGTTTTTCGAAAATATTTTAGTTGTTGATTTTATTTTTTTTTTAAATCTGATTCATTGACACTAGTTCTAAATTTTTCTACTTACAAAGTTAATTATTATTAATATTGGGTGGGAGTTGTGATTGGGCTTAATTTATAAATTGACAAATCAGCGTGAAAAACTGTATCGATTAGAAGTTTTCGTAAACGTATCTTTATATTTGTTTAAATAAAAAGGGTTATCGACTAGAAAATTTATATTATATTTATATGTGCTTATACTCTTATGAAAGTTGGATACAATACCATTACCATCTTTTACCCTTATTTTTAGTTATTTAAATCAACAGATAATATAAATATGTTAACCTTTCTCAATATTTTACAAATAATTATGCTTAGTCTAAATTTGTAAGTATTTAATCAATATATAAATGTTCTACGATAAAACATGAATCTGTCTGTGCATGTGCGTATTCAATTAATATTGAACAATGGCGTATGTCGGACAACTGGATACAGTTGACGTACTAAAATGATGCGGTTCAGCCCTGAAACATAAAAAAAACACATTTGCGGTGAATATTAATTAAGGAACCTAATTGAAAATCGGCCGACCGGAGAACGACGATGACATTGCGGCGATTTTAAATGTTTAATGTTCAAAATTTAATGAAACATACATGAATAACAAACATTCAACAACAACAAAAAAAAAACATGCAAGCCTTCGCTGCGCAGTCAACCAATCTTCATTGTTTATCAATATTTCATTTGTTTATATGTACACGGAATTGACGCACGCACTCTTGCATAACAATCAAATAAACAACTAAAGGAGGAGTATCTCTCTGGCATATTGATCCAGTAAAAATGATTATTTTAATTCCTCTTGAGAATATTGAGCTTTATGGGCTAATTAGAATAATGCGTTCACTGGACGTGTATTGATTAATCGACATTTAATGCATTTCGCTGGAAAAACTCTTCTTGCATTTCATCCGTAATAGCTAGCTAGGTTGGCCACTTCCTCTTCTCCACCCGCATCCTATGCATGCTCCTTTTTTTATTATGATTATTATTTTTTAATATTATCTAATCTTATCTGCATATTCATTGGTCGGACGGTAATCATAAGTTCATTATCCTGTTTGCTTTCTCATTGCGAATTGCTCTTCTATTACAGGACATGGACTTGCGTGCAATCAGCGGCGACGTCCGGAAGAGCAGAAGGTTGTAGGATTGTGAGCGATTCGGTTCAGTTCGCGAAGATGAACGACTCGGCGGCGTTAATGCAGATGGACAGCTCGAACTCAACTCTGAATTACAACTATACCAACGACTCATTTTTCATCCCCGGTGAGACCCATTGTCTAATACCTCCAAGCAGGACATTGTTTACGAGCTTTTCCTTTGTTTTGCAGATAGTAACCAGTTCATACTGCCGGTATGGAGACAGGTTCTCTGGAGTACGCTCTTTGCTGGAATGGTGGTGGTGGCCACCGGAGGAAACCTGATAGTCATCTGGATAGTTCTGGCCCACAAGAGGATGCGCACAGTCACCAACTATTTTCTCTGTGAGTTTCATTTGTTTGATGGGGTTATAGTGAATGCAGGAGATCCGCCCAAGATCAATGCAAATCTACCTCATCCATTTTAAAGATACATTTCCGTGCGGTCAAGGTAAATTGACCGGGGCTAATAAATCTCTCACGCTCAGGACGTACGGTCCATTTAACGCTGTGTTCCGTGCGTTGTTAGGTGATAACTTCCTAGGTGTCAAGTCGGCAAAATTACTTTGTCTAATAATGTTGATAACGCATATAAAACGGATATTTAACTATGACATTAATAACATTTACATGATTAATTACAGATTTTATTTTATAGTTTTTAAATCTTAGTTAAATTATATAGTAATATTTATAGTTATAAAATATCACAATATAAAATATTGCATATTTTTGATGGATAGATGTAAATTTAAAAAATATATGCTAGAAATCTTGATAAATTTATAAAGTCTTCAATATTCACTCGACAATCTTTGAAAATCCTATCTTCACTTAAAGAAAAATGTAAAAGGAATGAAATAAATTATAACATATTACATATATTAACTTTAAATCAAATATTTCATAAATTTAAGCGGAAAGAAAATTATATTTATTATTATTGATAATTATAATCTTAATTTGCTTAAATCTACATTTCCCGTTTAAAGAAACTTCGAATAGTTCAATTCATTATGAATCGAAATATGAAATAATCTAATATATAGCAAAACTCTAATTGAGATTAAAATGATGGTCGTAAACATACATTATTGTCAATAATTGTCTTATACCAAGAATATTTAATTATTAACTTACATAATCTCAACAATATCAATTAATTATATTAAATACTATATTAACATCTAAATTTCATTTGAATAAAAAAAACACAAATAAATGCAAATCCACTTATGTTAAGATTTCTTTTATTTTCATTTATGTGGCAACAACTATAATGATAATTAGTCGTAATTATAATAAATTTAATAGATAGTATACTACCTAATACTAAAAGTACTTGGGTATTTTGATTGACAATTTGTCATAGAAATTATTATCACATCACTATTATCACTTATGACTATTCCTTAAAAATATGACAGCTGGCTTACTTTCCAAGACTAGTTAATTATGAATATTTATTTTCTTAAAATTAAACAATCGATACAAAAAAATATGAGTCCTTATACACGAATAACGAAGACGAAAATATTTTGAATTATGGTATCAAGGGTCGACTAATAGCCGAATGGTTAAGTTGCCCCACACACGTGCCTGTAGCCACAAATTCAAATCCCAGTCAAACCAGGCCCTTTGTCATCATAGATGGACAGTGAAATGAATGAGGTTCAGCATATGGACCTTCAGCCAAGTGGATGGACAATGACAGTGTTAAGGATAGCAGCAGATTCAAAGTCAAAGGAAATATTGAAATCGCGGAGCATCATTATACTACTGAAGTTAACCTACAAGACGACAGCTAACCTACAAATAAAAAATAAATCATCATAATGGTAACTATCCACCGGGAAAGATTACCTACCTAATGTCAACCGCGATCTTAAATGTTCAAATTGATGAATAAAATTACACGACATAAAAAAATATGGTATAATAGACATTTATTCCGAGTGATTTGGAAGACTGAATTTATTCTGATTATAAACATACACCAAACACATCAACAAAAATAAATTCAAATTCAAACGCACCAAAAAATACCAAGGATGTAATTATAAACAAAACTAGAAAAATCTGTTCACATATTTTAATAATTTGTAAGATATGTAAATTGGCAAATGTTGTTTAATATTCAATAAATTAATACCATTTTTTATGTAGAATTTTGGTACGAATACGAGTAGGTAAATATGAAGCGTCGGTACTTAAAGTATTACTAAATGAATAGTTAGATCCAGATTGATTATTATATTTAAATTATTATATTATCTCTAAGAAAACAACTGCAGTTCATAATTATCATTTCTATTTTCTATATACGTTATTATTTGGATGTTTATTGCAATAAGCATTTAAGTTATAAAATATTATTGCTATGCACTAATCAAAATCGAATATCAATAAATAGTACAAGAACATTATTGTTATGATTATCTGAGAAATACCAAGAAATAATAATTTAATGTTATATAATGAAGCTTAATAAATCCATCAAATTACTAAGTTTGCATACTATCCAATATTTGATAGAACAAATACAAAAAGATAAAGTTTATCGAACTAGTTTATA
This sequence comes from Nicrophorus vespilloides, assembly GCF_001412225.1. NCBI lineage: Eukaryota > Metazoa > Arthropoda > Insecta > Coleoptera > Silphidae > Nicrophorus > Nicrophorus vespilloides. The sequence goes on from NW_017096481.1 coordinate 74,309, forward strand.
AACAAAACTTAAAGCACTCCAAAAGTTGAGACTTTACAAACTTCAGCTAGAATCTATATTATTAATTATATTTGTAACAAATATCGCATAGAGCAATAAAGCAATCAATAATTCCTTAGAATTTTATATTTTGTAAAAGATAAATATTATTATATTTGACTAAAGTAATATATTCGATTGCAAATTGTCAATTGATTAATACAAAAAAAATAGTCCGAATAATTAAAAGCGTTAGAAAGTATTAAAATGTATTATTTAATAGCGTTATGTTGCTGTAAATAACAGCGAAATGTATTCTTTTACAAATTTTATTTTCCTAAAAAAAACAGAGCAAAACAGAATCCGTCCCGTTTTCCCGAACAACTAGAGGACACTTAACTCGCTCAAAGTGGGAAAGTGTGTAATACTGTATATATATATGTGTATATGTATAAAAAAAAAGATTTTCTAGTTTGTTTTTCAACATGTTTTCCCCACAGTGAATCTGTCGGTGGCAGACACGATGGTTTCCACGCTAAATGTGACTTTCAACTACGTGTACATGCTGAACTCGCATTGGCCCTTCGGTAGGCTGTACTGCAAGATATCGCAATTCATCGCCATGCTCTCCATTTGCGCTTCCGTCTTCTCACTGATGGCCATCTCCATCGACAGGTAACAAATGCACATCCATTCTTGTAAACTTACTTTACGACAATCGACCGATACTTTTCCTCTATCGTGTATTGTGCACGACGGATGCGAAGTTCGACGGATTACAGGAAATAATGATTATGAATATTCAAATGCTGGTTATGAATAAATTTAAATAATATTTGATACATCTTTTCGGGGTGAGTTTTAAGGACGCCCCGGAGGATTCAATCCAAGTCTAAATTTAATATAACCAAATCAATATTGTTCGTCTTAAGGTACATGGCCATAATGACACCGTTGAGGCCAAGAATGGGCAGATCCGTTACGCTCTGTTTGGCTATGTCCACTTGGGTTCTGGGTATCGCCATCTCCAGTCCTTATCTCTTCGTATTCACTACGTTCACAGAGAAATACAAGAATGGAGAAGAACGTGTCATATGCTACGCTCAGTGGCCAGATGGTGCCACCAACGAATCTCTATATGAATACATGTAAGTACAATTAATTCTTATTAATCTAATCCATACTAATAAACATATGAAGTAAACCTGAATGTAAAGATTAGGATTTTCTAAAGAAACTAACTATTGAAACTAACTATCGAAGCAAATGCAATTTTGAAAAGTCAACAGGCAGAAATTAAAGAATGCTCCACTTTAGAAAAAAATGTTTTTGAATTATAGAATTTAAACATTAATAAACAATATTTTAGATCTACAAAGACTTCCGTCTCAATAAATAAATAATAGATCTAAATAACAAAAATACTTTTTTTTTGTAAACAAATTCATCATTTTTTCAATTTATTTACTATTTATGGAACAAAAATGGAAATAAAATATACTTCATAAAACTATAAAATTTATTATATTCCTATTTATTGATATTATTTACAAATTGTAATTGGTCCGAATTAGGTCTTTTACTTCTGTCTTATTTTACTAATTTTTGAAATTATCTTATTTCTTGCATTTCTTGTAAATTTCCTAAAATATATTTAAATATACAATTATATTTAACAAGTTAATTTAAATTGTAAAACCATTTGACATGCGATCCAACAAATTTGTTGTATTGTGAACAAATTGCAAAGAGTATATCACCAGTTCATCGCTTTAACACAATGTGATATATGTCACGATAGAATTTAGGTTGAGAAACGTTATTCTAAAAGATATTATTCAAATGCTAGTTAGTGTTGGTACACTTCAATTTTATAAAAATATTTATTATAAGTACTACGAAAAATAGAAAAATACTGATGATAACTAAGAGTATTTTACCAATTTTTCGCTTTGACGTAAGGTGGCAACTATTATTTGGTGAACCAATTTAAATTTAACCTAAACTTCTTAGATATCTTATTATTTTATATGACGTTACGTAAATATATTTAAGTGTGAATAATACAATATTATAAATTACAATCGGTAGTTAATATAAAATTGTATTAATAACTTAAACAATATAACAGTAATATTTGTTTTATTATTCAATTTCCTATTTCTACTTGCTCACTTGCAATTCAACTGCACTTAAATTTCGATTAACTTTACCGCCAAGTCATTTTGCACTTTTGCTTTGAAACCTATTATATTTTGTCCATTCATAGTATGTTGCCCAGTAAACTTAATATATTCAAAAGCGGAGTGGTCTAACCTATAACATTATGCTGATTTTCAGTATATGCATGAGTTACAATTTGCAGTAAAACTCTCCACTCCAGTTTTACGAAATTGCCATCGCCTACTTTTTGGAGAAAATGAATAATTTGAAAACTATTTCAGTTTATCTTCTAAATAACAAGTTTTATTTTTATTTGTTCATTCTTTTAATATTCCTCTTGTCCTATGAATTGCGCGATATATTATTAATTTTATAAATACATTTTATATACGCTTTTAATTAAAAATATGTTTTCTTATTTAACAAATGCAATTACTAAAGTATTTCAAGCACTAAGTTTAAGTTTAACATTTTGTAGATTTAAATAATAATTTAAAAATATTGCTAAATATAGTGGAAATAATTATTGATAAAATGTTAAAATTTATTAAAATACACATAATCAATCATCATAAAGGCACCTTATATCAGCAAAATTTCAACATTTGGAATTGCCAAAATCCTTCCCTGATCCCAAGAATTGTTTCAAATAAAAGTCGAATCCACGAAATGCATTAATTTCGGATTTGTAGTGAGAAATAGTATTTCAAGAAAGAATTTTAATAATTTATATATTTTCCATTTTGCCCAATGACCATCTGCCATCTTTATGCCAACTTCACTTTATTTTGAGTAAAAAATTTCCAACCATTCGTGCAATTTGTTAAACCATAAACTTTACATCTTTCCTTGTGATTCTCAGCAAATTAATTGCCAATCCACAATATATTTTAATAATTTTATAACAATCACGATAAAAAAAAACAAAAAATTAATAACCCTAATATTGTAATTAACATTACCTATTGTCATTAAGTGTGCGGAAAGGAATGAAATGCTGATTTATTTACATGATCCATGTTTTTAACACGAAGATAATAAAGCTACACTTTTCATTTTGCTTATTGTTTGAGCAATTTTCGCAAACAATCGGTCTTCGTCTATTATTCAGTAAATGAGGAATCCTTCTCTTTTGGGATTTACAAGCGTTGCATAAACAATAGTTTTGTTAAGTGAAAATGTTCAGTACTTCTCTTGGGTTTCCTAAATTACCTTTTAAAAACAAAATTCTTATTTTTTTTTGTTATTAACTTTTCGAGTATAGCGAAATTTGCGGTTTTGATAATGTGTTCTGGTTCGCTCATTGCAGATACAACGTATTTAATTTGTGGGTGACCTATGTAGTCCCAATTGGATCCATGACCTACACGTACGCCCGCATAGGAAAGGAACTTTGGGGCTCCCAGAGCATCGGCGAATGCACTCAGCGTCAGATGGACAACATTAAGAGCAAGCGAAGGGTAGGAAACAATCAATAATCATCATCATATATTCATTTTTTTCTCTTCATTTTTTTTGTGCCTTCGATATCGTATGACAATAAACCGCACCCACTGATAATACAAATGAGTTTTTCCGACATGTGCACTTTAATCGATTACAAAATCAATCCGGTAAAGCGTGCTCTAATTAAGTGAAATCGAAAACGTTCGTAAGTAACCGCACTGTGTGTATATACACAAACACGCACAAAAATATAGGAGAATGGTCGTCATCAATTATTTACATGACATTATGGCGCCACTGAAATTGTTAAAGTGTTTAGTTGGATCTCTGCGTTATTGACGTAATTAAGCTTGAATTGCTGGATGCAATGTGGATGCAATATTGCTTGCCAGATTGGAATCCGAGTAGTCGGTTAATATTTGCTTCTCAGTATTTGCTAAAATCATCACGGCTGCTGCTTCACATTTATTATTTATAAATTAACTCTTGAATGTTATTTGAACTATTCGGTAATTCGCTCGTCATTTTAATGGTTAATTAGCGGTTTCTTTCACACGAAACATTGCAAATTTAAACGCAATTATGCGAACCAAAGGGGAGCCAAACTTTGGCATCTGCTAAATTCCTTGCATAATCAATTTGAAACTTTCGAGTTGCTAATATTTTACTCGAAATTTCCATTAATTGTTTACATTGACGAAGATCTCGAGGTCATACAATCAATGAGAAGATATTGCAGAAACAATCCCGCACAAAATCAAATTATTTCAAACATTTCATCTTCATTTGTAGTGCAACTATAACTTTCCTAAATTATTTGTTATAATACTGTTATTTTTATAAAATAATAATATCTAATCTTATATTGTATAAATTAATAACAAAAAGTAAGTGCATATGAGAAATGCCGTCATTAAATGGGGTGGAAAGAGCAGTGATAAAGAGCGAAAGTGAATAGGTGTATAGAAAATGATTCTACCGAACTTAGTTTCGATGGATAATTAATCTTTGGTATTTTTTTTTGTATGTGAGTGTATCGCATGCTACTGATACTATCGTTAATTATATGGAATGATGGATGGATAGTTGATATACTTCAGAAATGTATTGATGACCGATCAGCCGTATCTCAAATGGATTTGCTTCAAATTACACGTAAAAATATATATATGCCTCGAATAGTGCGGGTAATCGGTTTCGCCGGACTAATCGAGGACTTTAAAATCACACAAAAAGCGAAAAAAACGATGTTTTTTGTATAATGTTAGATTTTATTTTCAAACCGTACTATAGTGAATCCTGACTGATCGAAGCCGCACTATGAGAGTTATTGCTATACAGATAAATATATGTATTTAAAATAAACAACAATAACAATATTATTCGAATATTATTTATTTACTCATTTTTATTAGCCTTAATCATTCCAAAAATAACCAAGACTCTGTCTTATTAAAATATATTGCCGAAATCACTTTACATGAAAATATACAAATATTTTTTTGTACTACTTGTAATATTTAAAATTTTACAAATTGAAAATGAAACATACTAATAATTATAATAGATTTATAATCTTCAATTATTAATATTGTTAATGTTTGTTCGGTAAGTAATTTCGTATTTTTAATTCAAATTTAAAGATAGAAATTTTGTATTAAAAATGAATCTTATTAACTATTTTTTTTATCTTTTATGCAATTTCAAAATAATATTCAGCCAGTACCACTCAGTTTTCTGAGCAAAAAAAACTCATTCATGTGCGTTTTGTAATACTCCTAAATTCATACAGGGAATTTTGCAGAAATGAAAACAATGATTGAAAATTATGGATTTTTCATTGGTCATTTTAAAAATTGAACATTTTCATTGCGTTCTAGCAATAAATCGCAGTTATTATTACATTTTGTTCACTCAAATCATGGAATAACCCAATATGGTACAATATGGTTATTTCTGGATTTTATCAACTACTTCGCTCAAGCCTTACGGCATTTTATCTATATAATGCTTAAATATTTGTTCTTAATTAATTAACACCGAAAATACTGTTTGTTTTGCTTCATATTGACAATGGAGACCAATTACATAATGTAATCTAAGATACACAGAAAAACATAAACTCATAGAGAAATATATGTTAAGAGATATTGTGTGAATAATGTTTCAAATATTTCTTGCTAACGCATTTACCTGTGAAATACGAAATAACTTTCCGTACAACCAAATAATATATTTAATGGTTGCTCATTTTTATTTATAATATATTTTACATAAGGATCAGTGCGCATTTAATTTATACCATATAAATGACGACCAATTTGTATTATAATAAAATTTAATTATATTGAGTAATTGAAATTTGCATGCAAAATATTTGTATTTTGATATTCAATTAATTATTAAATTAATCCAGATTTATATCTAGATTTTATCATTATTTTTTTTAAATTTTATTTAAACATTTTTATTGACCACAATTATGCCCAACAGAGGTCTTTCCGCCCAGATTTATTGAGTTTATTTTTAATCAATTTAACTAGTTTATTGTTAGGGAAGTTCAGATTTAACCAAAGCGTCGTGGTCAAGCAATGTCGTAATAGATATTATTAGAGTTCAGACTGGTGACGCTCTAACGAATAGAGAGCAAATGGGACGCTAAAGCAAGGGAATACTAAACTCTGTTATAATTCCTGCAAGCGTCTAAGTTAGCACGTTACAACTAACATTCCGGATATAAATCCAATTATTGTAAATGCACGTTTGTTTTTGAAATATAAAAATATCTGCTGCAAAGAGCTATTGGTCATATAACCAATTTACTATTACACATATTTTACATTTTTGTAACCGTAAATTGTTTTATATATAAAAACGGGGCGACTAATAGCCGAATGGTTAAGTCGCCAGTTCTAATCCTGCCAAGCCCTTTTGTGAGCCCTCTCGGTGCATCAATAGGGCCATCGTTAGTCACAGATGGACAGTAAAATGAATGAGGTTCAGCATATGGATCTTCAACCAAGTCGATGAACAATGACAGTGTCAAGGATAGCAGCAGATTCACAGTGAAAGGAAATAGTGGAATCGCAGAGCATCAATATACTACTGAAGTTAACCTACAAGCCAACTAAAAAATTAAAAATCTAAGCATCATAATGGTAAACTATCCACCGGGAAAGATTACCTACCTAATGTCAACCGCGATCTTAAATTTACTCAATGTTCACATTGATGAACAGATTGTAAATAAAATTACACGACATAAAAAAATATATATATATATATATAAAAACATTATTTATTTTAACATTTGTCTCTACATTAGAGCAAATTATCTGAACTGATTCCACATTTGAAAATCATTGCATTGTTTATTTTGTTGCAATTAATAGGCAAAAGCAATAAAATATTGTCGTTCATAGCAAAATACAGTTCTAAAATTTCCAGATTTTTACTCGTATAGTGAAACATATTCAAAAATACATATAATATGTGTATTTCAAAAATGATGTAGCAGGCACGCGATCCGGGACTTCTCTTCTCATCGTCACTCACTATGCGAAAAGTCGCTCGTTAAGCGAGTCATTTTTCTTACAATACATTTTGCTCGTTAAGCGAAATGCTCGTTATGCGAGGTGCTCGTTAAGCGAGTTTCCACTGTAAATAAATATTTAATATATGGAAAAAAAAATATTAAAAAAAAGCAAAAAAGATGTCAATATGGAGAATACAGAAAACCTTATCATATAAACTCTTGGGATGTGGTACCGTTATTCCTTACCTCTTCTTCCTGGTATTTCCCTGCTACACACAGTACAGGATTGCAGTGAGACGCCATAGTAGACGCTGAAGTGAACCCACAGGCCCACAGTATCATGAAAGAAAATAATTCTGAAACCTCTTACATCCTTTTAAATCTATTGTCTACTTGGTATATAAAATCAAAAATAAATTAAATTCATTGACAGGTCATTTTCACTATCAGTCGAAAAGTCATGACATAGTTCTGGGGATCGACATAAGTCAGATAATATAATCATATTCTTGACATCATCTGTTATTAGTTTATTATGAAAATATGCAATGTTTGTTGAAAATAATCGGTCAGTCTTACATCATCATCGAAATTTATTGTTTTTTTTTGTAGAGATCTTCATTACAATGATGATCACCATCATTAGAAATATTAGAAATATATCTTCAAATTATAAATTATGTTTATTATTATTATGTTACATAAAATAAAGAAATAATTTATTAAAAATTTCATTACTATTATGAACTATACAAATACTTGGAAATAAAACGTAATGTGTTAATACAACTCAGTATAGAAATACGTTTCTATAACTTTACAATTCGGATGAACTCAAATTAATTGAGCGCCCTCTAATGTTTTATTCCTCGCACTACGTGGCATTGTAGTTCCGTGCATTATTTAGATATGCGTGCGCATGCGCTTAACCACTAAACGTTAGAGTTAACTCAAGTTTACATTTTTAGTACCGACTCGCCGCAGAATATTTTTTTTAATGAAATTACTTGCACTACGTGTGAAGCCACTCCCCAGAGATATTGACTTTTTGGTTCTAATCAGTTCATACTTTATATTATTTGTGTTGTTAAATCGATGTAAGTGCAGTTAATGAGAGTGATTTATCACCAGATTAATTTTACTGATATTTAGTTTGAGAAATCGTCGTCTCCGACAAACAACATCGTCTTGGTAGATAACAGTTGCCCACCTCCGAGTGCTAGATACTTTTATTCGCAAAAATGTCAAAACGAAAACCTGAATTCATTAAAATTTTCATTTGGAATGCTATCGACTATCATACGAGAAATAATGAATTGAAGGTACTCATAGAAAAGCTACGCGCGGATGTGTTATTTATCACCGAACCATGCTTCGTTCCCAACATAAATAACTACGATCGAATATGGAAACCTGGAGGAGACACAGCGATATTCGTGAAAAGAAACATGGACCAACAAACAATTACGTTACCGCATTTTACTAATCTAGAAGCTACTGGTATAGCAATGCATTTTGCTGATGGCAGCACACTCCACTTATACTCTGTATACAATTCTCATAAAAAAACTCTACAAATCAAAGACCTGGAGAAACTCATGGACGTCAATAAATCAGTCGTTATAGCCGGGAATCTTAACTGCAAGCATCCGGCCTGGAATAGTAGAGTTTCCAACTCTAAAGGACGTAGGCTGCTGAAGTTTATGAATTATACAAATTCCCTGGTGATTGGACCTGCTTCACCAACTTACCATAATCCAGTTCTAGGACCAGACGTCGTTGATATTGCTATTTTAAAAGACGTGTCATTGGAGTATAGCATTGAAGTCGCCGACGAGCTCGATTCAGATCACATCCCAGTGATCCTGCGCATCGGATCAACAAAAAACGATTTACCACCTGAAATTTATGAGCTAATCAAAGAAAAAAGGAATGCAAAAAAGGTGTACCGGCGAACACTCTGCCCAGGTGACAAAATTATCCTAAGGAGACTAAGTCAACAACTCCGCGATGCTCTGAAGGAATACCGAGCTACTGATAGCAACAGCGACTTGTAGAACATTTATAACTTTGATATAAAACGAAACAAGAACGAATCTCGGAAACAATCACTCTTAAATAACCTTTCTTCATAACTTATATATATATATACTTTGATATCTTTTTGTAAATAACATTATTGTTTTATGTTCATCTCATATACCTTTCATTATCGTTACCTCGATTCCACTATTAATCTTCACTTGAAGTTCATATCTATATCAACTATTCTGCATATTTTCAAACACTTCAACGGTCAGTTTGGAGATTAAATGCAGGTACGCAGATCTCTGCCACTTCGAGAACATGCATTGATATAAAAAATAAGTTTTTTTTTTTAAATTATTTTATCTAATATTAATTGAGGACATTAAAGGTAGATTGAAAACAATGTATTATGTAGGAATATATTTTCATTGTAAATTAAATAAAGGACTATCTATATTTTTATATTTCACTTTTTTTTCTGCAGGTGGTTAAGATGATGATGGTCGTTGTGATCATATTCGCAGTTTGCTGGCTTCCGTTCCATTCCTACTTCATAGTTACATCCTATTTTCCGGATATCACGAACTCCCCGTACATTCAGGAATCATATCTGGCCATATACTGGTTGGCGATGAGTAATTCTATGTACAATCCAATCATTTACTGCTGGATGAATGCGAGGTAAAAATAAATGGATATTCGATCACAACGATACCGTTATCAATTGCATTTGCGCTGTCGATTTTTAGGTTTCGACGAGGCTTCAAGCAATTTTTCTCGTGTCTGCCGTACGTTAATGTGAGTCCAGGTGCGTTGACGAGGCGAGAGGTCTTCACCAGTAGACGCAGATCGTGTGTAGGATCCCCGGACCACAACCGCATCATCAGAAATGGTTTGTATTATTATTATATTCATATGTTAGCGGAAAAGTGTAATTAATGCATTCGTTCTATATAATATTCACATTTTTTAAAGTTTTCGGCATGATATAAAACAGCGTTTCTCAAACTTTCATCGCGCGACATATCATATTTCTTTGTAGTTGCAAAGCGACCCAATTGAATATAACGTGTTTTTAACTCGTTCACGGCAGCTGTCATTTGACGACCCATTAAAAAATTAAGTCATGGATTAAGTAAGATATAAAATACAATATCGTACTTAAAACCGTTATATTCCAAATAGTTTTGTGCATTAAAAACATTTTATAGTGATTTTATAGAATCCCAAATTAGATACTTTGCCGCTGATGGATGGTATATTTTACGATATGACAGTATTTGTAATAATTTAGATAGTATCTTATTGATTATTAATTTACAACTACTACATTTAAAAATATAATAACATCATTGTTATTGAATCAATAAATATGCTTTCTGGATTATTGGATAAAGTAGTAGTAGTTATAGCAGTACTAACATAATATGAAAGGAAAGATGAGATAAAGTAGGGAGGGCTGTGTGCGAGCGGTGTGGAGGATGTTAAAGTATGTCTGTACTATTTATTTAGGTACAGTAAGGACGTGGCATAATTTTCAAAGGAGTGAGGATACTCACTACACAAATATTCCAGATGAGATGTTGGTGGACCAGTCGAGGACCAGCAAACGCTTGAAGGACACCACCGACCTGCGTAGCTTCTCCTGACAGAAACAGTACCGCACCAAGGAGGAGGACAACGGAGTGCGGCAACAGCGGACATGGATATAGGGACACGCCTCGCGGACCACCAACCAAACTGGGTTCCGCGACGGACCCATACTAGAAACTAAGATGTAGCTATCTACCAAATACACCACACTACAGCATCGTCACCATGCTCACAATATCTATAATCGTAATACTGATTTGCAACGGAGAAAAAGAAACAGCGAATCAAAAAAATAGTTAACAAGTATTTAAATAGAAAAAAAGAGTATAAAGTGTCGACATTTTCGTTTACTTCTTACTACACGAAACTCGTTCTCTTTTATATAACAGGCAGCTCGGTTGATCTTATTTATTCGGAGGATATACTATGTCATGTGAAATATTAAATTGGTGCAGACTCATTAAGTGGGCAGATGTGGTGAGCCAAAGCTCGATTTCATGTTGCTCCACATACACGGTTTCCCTTTGCTGCAACTATCTTTGAAATCATTAGACACACTTGAAATTTTCCTAAGTTTCAAAACTCCAATAATTCGTAATTGCTTCGAATTTACTATTATTCTAATAAAACTAATTAAATATTATTATCGTTTTCGACTTACGATATAGTTGATAATAATTAAACTTAAAATTAAATGATTAAATATATAAAGTTTCTGCTTATTTTAATAATTTTATGTTTGTAATAAGATATATAACTCTTGCCTTAATTCAATGATACAAGCATTACATTTATATTATGTATATGGCAAAGTATTCAATATTATATTCACAAATTTATTAATAATATTAATTTCAACAATAAATTACCCGGAACAATTATTTTATTAATACTTTTTGCGCCAATTTAGCAGTTATATATACAAACACAATAAAGATAGTGTTAAAAGCTGTTCCGTTTTATAACTTTTGCGCATTGATACATGCAGATAGGCTGTCAAACTTACAGCCATGCTTTGAAATATACTATTTCTTAGATGTCATATTTTTCTGAATAACATTAGTTTTGTTTAACTATTAAACAATTTATTTTTAATTATCTACATCTTGCCTTGTATAGAAATTGTCGTAAGTCGAAGACTATCTGTTAAGATAATTCCGGTATAAAATAAGAATGCACTACTTCAATGTATTTTAAGTGTAATTACTAATTTTACATGTAAAGACTATTTGAAGAGATCAGAATGTTAAAAAGTTTCTTCTAACTAATATATATTAAATTGCATTGTCTTCCTTAATGTTTTTCATATACGTTCAACTACAGTGAACGAGATTAAGTAAATCATTCGATGAATATAATAATGGTGTCGTTTTAAATTTAAAAATAAAATCCTCTCGATATAAACTTTAAGAGCCCTGTGTATTAAAGAAAGAAACGAGATTTCGCAAATTGTTCGCCATTTGTGTATAAACAACCATAATCTCCAAGCCGACAGTTTATGAAATCTCCCCGGCATATACATATCTATAAGTCAAAGCAAATCTTAAATATTATAATAAAGAATCCACTGAAATTTTGCACACAAAAAAGTATACATGTAACTAAAACATAATATTAGAAGGATGTGGATGGATATACTAAGTATGTAAAGAGAAATAGATATAACTATATATTTAATTGTTTCCTCTTTTTTGTTTTTCGGAGTATTCCGAATGGGAAAACTGAAGCGCTTCGGAAGAGAGAGGAAAGTGGTAGAGAAGAAATCCATTAATATATCGTAGTTGTAATAAGAAAATGGCATCAAGATGCTACGACCAAACATGTGATACACAGAGACGATTTTAATAAAAAAAAAAAGATAGTTTATTTTTGAAACGTATCACCGGGTTAATCAAGTTTTGTACATAGCTTAACGACTTCTTTGAATGAGTTGCGTTCGTTGTTCTCCCACAATTATGTTATCTGGCCTGTACATATTTGTATAATATTCATTCTAGGTGTATGTATGTGTCCGTGTTTATCCAAGTGTCTACATCCATTAGATCTTAAGCTTGTAAATGTAAAACGCCAAATATGAAATAATCCAAAAAATAAAAAAATAATAATTTTCTTAATTAATATATTACATAGCTGGTGTGTGGTTGTTTCGAAACGAGTAAATAAAAGTATTATATTTTGGATGGAACCACACCAATAACAAAACTATATTTAATCTATTCTGTCCTTTAAAGTAGGCGATTTACATTCGTTTAATAATTAACTTTTAGCCAGAAAGACTTAGGTCAGATTCCCTTCGGCTGGTCCATACAAATATTATTTCAATTTAGTAGTATCATTTATCAAAGATAACTTTAATATTATAATTAATATAATTATATCAGATATGTGACGTGTTTTCAACCTATGAGAATTTACAGTTTATAACAAATGCATATTATAAATATTCACAATATATTTTCTTATATTTTTATTGGCCAATCACCAATACTTGTAAATATGTAACGAAGAACGTTCAGTCAAAAGTCCATAATTGTACATAAAATATAATGAATATAAAGCAAACACGTCATAGCTCTGACTTTTATCAATGCTAAATTAAGTATATTAACATTTGTTTAACATATGTTGATCATATTAATATTTACTTATAAATATATGTTCCAAGCGAGTATAATAAATATTTTATTTGTTTCAAGAGAAGTGTTTTATTTTAAGCTGAATGTACTTATTTCTTGGGATCAATCCCCATTTAAAAGCATTATTGGTTTAACAATTATCAAACTAAGTTTGTTTGAACAAAGATGAGATATGCGGAACGATGTATCCTTGTCTCCTAGTGCTTGGAAACTGCGAGTCCAGGAACTCCCATCTAGATGTGATTTGGGCGAAGACTCTATCCTTGCTTAATCCCATGGGTACGCCGAATAGGTCCAACCAATTTACCTTCCATTCACCCACCATCATCTTAAAATAAATTTGAAATTAATTAAAGCATATTGATCAATCTAACAACTAACTTACCTGATCGAATGGAGTATCTCCAATAAAGAACATTAAATGGAGCAGAGGTTGGTCTCTTCGGTTAACAACATTCGGGAGATTCGCTCCGTCCGTGTCTCCGCCTCTGAGCTTCATCAATAACCAATCGCTGTTATTTTTAACGAAATGTTGAATTACCTGTTAAACATATATCAAAATGAACCGATATATTAACCAATATCATGAAACTTGTATAGAAGATATTCCAGTACTAACATTTATTCTTTATCAATAATAACTGAAACTCATATCTAAAATTTATTACAAAATCATATCTTAGTGTCAGAAATATTTATATTTTCTGAAAATTTAATATCTTACAATTTTGAAGATTTTGATGGTAACAAATAAATCAAAATTTTTCTTAATCATTTTAGAATATTTTTTTACAGTAACATTCATTAAATTCTATTATTTGGTAACAATAAAACATTAACGTTATATCATATAGGTAAAATAAGTAAATACTAATGAATTTGACGATGTCAAATGATTTTTAAAGGATGAATCTAACACAATGTTGTCATTTTATTAATACAAGAATAATGTTACATTGCCGTGTTTTTTTATAATATGTTAACATATTATAAATTTCAAGTTTTTTGTTTAATATTTAATCACAGAAAAATGTATATATTACTTTTTTATTTTTATAATGTATGTGCATTAGTTCATAATTAATATCAATATATATTTTATATATCAAGCAACAATGAACAAAAACTTACCTTCAGACTTCTCTTTCCACAATCCGTCATTAAGATATCGCTGACCAGGATCTCGAGGATTTGCAAATTGTCCTCCACCCTTTTGCAACCCTTCGTATCGGGCTCGTACTCCATGCAATTTGTAGCCTCCTCCAAGAGCTCTTGTATCTCTTTCGTGTGCTTGTTGTCTTCGTCCACTCCACACAAAGCCTCCCCTAAGCCCATGGCTTGTTCCTCCTTCATCTTCAACAGCTCCGAATACAATGCGCTAATCAATAAATGCAATAAAACCGAATCCCCGAGTGGAGTCACAGAGGTCGGCAATAAATCCTGTAGCAGCTGAGTGATCCGTGTGAACGCTGGATGGAGGCACTGCCAGATTTGCACAAAGGATTGAAGCACGATGGAACAGGCTTGGTACATACTGGCGCCCGTCTCCATGGCCGACAACACAGTGCCAATTATCGGGGACAAGTGCGGCTGTATTAGATCGGTAATGGACAGATACCAAGCGGGCCGGATCTGATTCCATACCTGTCGCCGCTCGAAGCACTGAAACCAATTCTCTTGACCTGTTATCGCCTTCATTAACACCCTCTCAAAGTCGCCCAAGTTTCCGCAATAAAGTACTACGTGCGACAACGAGTAAATCAGGTCATAATAATGTGTTGCCGTCAAATAATTCGCAGTCGTGTCGACGTTCCGGCAGGTGCCGTCGCCCGAACACAGGAAACCATTGCATTTCTCCTTGCCGCTCTTGTCCGTTTGCAGATTCAAACTCGATTTTGAGTGTTCGGCAATCGAGCAGGTCAACAACAGCAAATAGATTTTACAGTTTTTCATTAAAAGGACTTTCAAGAGTTGCGCCCAATTGGGTTGCGGCTGTGATAATAGGACGGTAAGCTCCAAGATCAGTTCCGTCGCTTCCGGCAGTTCATCCCATTTGCTGTAATCCGGGAATAGACCGCGGGCTGCAAACACAAACCATGGACATGGTTCTCCGCTTCGTCTCGGTTTAAATATCGATACTTTATCCAGTCCCTTACTGAATACCTAGAAAATAATATAATGATATTTAAATAATAATTCACAAATGCAGTTCTTTATGTTGTTGACTTTTTAATAGTCAAAAGCGTTATTTATCACTATTACAAATATATTCACCATAATTTAAAAAATAACTTTATCTTTGGACTTGATGAAGCATCAAAGTTTAGTTATAATCGGATTATATCTGTAATAATAAACTAACATTCTACAGATTATTTATTCAATCTAGTTTGTATCTTAATTTAGGGATTGGTGACATGCATGTAGGAAACATTGAAATAGTAGTTTAATATATATATAATATATATATTTATTAATTTCATTTCATTTTTGGATTTGGATTGTGACATGGCGGTTGATTTTTTGAAACAAACATTTAGCTCAGTCGAGGCTCTTATTTCTTTTAAAATATTCTTTATTATTTGTTATTCTTTCATACATATTGTGAAGACCGATATGGGCTTAACTCTCTTCCGGTCTGCACAGAAATTTACAACAGCGGGTCCTCGAGGCTGCAGGCGTTCCTAAAAGAATTGGGGAAGACCTCCGACTTTTCCTCGAAGGGTGAGTGGCATCGGGCATGCTTGCATTGGGTATGTGTAATCAGGTTTGCATGAGGTGAGCGATTTGAATAAGGCCCAAAACTTGCCTCCGTCTCGGTAGTCGAGGGACGACGTGACCTCTCGTCAGCGGTGCTCTTTATATAGCGAGATCCTCCTGTGAACCAGTGCCGACATCCAGTTCCATTCGGTGCGAAGCTTGGTATCGTTGGTACGCTTCATAGTCCTGTATAGTTTGCGCTTCTCCTTTATTAGCCTCGGGATGTCAACGGGAAGCGTTGGTGACCTCTGCCAGATAGCTCTTGTTGGAACGTTGACGTTGATGGAGGACTCGATAACTTGTTGGAGCGAGTCGGCGGCGTCTTGAATCTCATGCTATTTGTGACGTTAGTTCTTTCAAGTTGGCGTTCTTCCAGTCCCGTAAGTGATGTTCACGAGCGGATCTGCGGGTAATGTGGCTCTCTCGACAAGCGGACTGCTGGGTACGCTGGATTTGGACGGCAAGTCCGCGTTTCTTCGGTCCTACAATGTCCGGCTGCTGGCATTCGAATGATGTTTTGTTTGTAGCCAGACTTCCAATTGGTCGAGGGCCACCACGAGGAGTCTATTGCCGTGCGTTGTGCTGGCATGCTGGACCAGGATGCAGTGCCGTCGGCAATGTAGATCGCGACGAAGAACGGAGAAATGTAAACCCCTGCGGCACCTCGGATCTGATGTTCCGGATCGTGGATCTAACATCTCTAAGCTTCACAGAGAAGGTTCTGTGCTTCGGGAAGATTTTGACAAGATGCTGCTGTTATGTCATACCATGTCGAACGTTTTGACCACGTAAAAGGAAAACTGCTCCGATGTGTCTTTCCCGTAATTCGGGAGACTGCAGCATGGTCATCAGCGAGCTTCAGAAGGCAATCCAGCCACCTATCGTTTCTGAGCGTGTCCAACTCCTTCACAACCTCGCCTGTGAAGTTGAGCGCTGGGGTGTAGGTAGGCAGTTTCAAAATTTACCGGATGACGTTTCTTTCGAAGCTGTCGATTCGCTGTACCCTTCAGCGAGTCGAAATGCGATTGAGCGGATGGTGGAGGGTAAGGAAGGGTCGGATGAAGGTTTTGTAGGTGTGGATTAGGGTTTTGGGAGAGCAGCCGCCTAGGGATATGCGGAGACGGATGATTAGATTGAGTCGATGTGGATGGTTGTAGGGAACGTGTGGGAGAGGTGGATGTCCAGGTATGATATGCAGCGTGTTTTAGCCACATTCTCATTCCAGGGCCTGATGGAGAGATGTGTGTGATGGAAAAGATGGCACTGTGGATGTCGGAAGCAGTACGCGGACGACACCGACATCGAGTCACTGCAGAAAGTCTCACGCCAACTGCTAGTGACGTGTATCGTGCTGGAATGGTTGTGTTATCAACAACCACTCTAACTTTAAATTTCGTAATTAGCCATATTCAATGTCTACGTTTCGTGGATGATAATCACATCCGCACACATCTCTTTTACAAAGTGTTGAAGTTCCAACTTCTTTCGAAGCTCCTTATAAAATTTGGGGCCATTCTGGACATCCACGATTGCATCTGCTCCTCGGCAAAAACTGCCAGTTTGTATTTCAGACGATGATCACCAGTAAAGGCGCAATTCATTTTCTTAGGCATTTTTCGGGTGATACTGAATACTGTTTGGATATTTCTACGAAAATGCTTCCTTTCATCGATTGGTATTTCCGAACGTTGTGGCTTCACCGTGACATAACGTTCTTAGAGTGTAGAGATAGTTTTCCACAATTACCATGACCAGTGGTACGTTCCATACTTTCATGAGCATAACATTGATCACGTCGATATTCTTGTTGTCTAGGTATTCGACATCGCTGCAGTTTATGTTATTTGTAAACGTCTTCTCGTCATCTAGAATGAAGGAGTAGTATCGCACTTTGTATAAAATAATATAAAATATATAACAGTTATCGCAATAATATGTATCCTCTTTGCCGTTGTATTTGCTGAAATTTCCTTCCTTCACTCCGATGGCTCTGCGCCTTCTTCTGTTACTGTGCATGTGGTTGCAGATGCTGAATCGTGAAGGTGGATTTTAAAATATTCAAACGATAATTTTGCTAAATTTCATTTTAAAAAGGAAATTGGAGACGACTGTTACTAGAAAGAGTCTTTATGTTGGTCTTCTTCAAATTGTTATGAGCAATACTTTTAGTCTCAAAATATAATCCGTATCCCAATTATTTCAAGCATACATGTAAAAAATGTCTATATCTATTTATATATTAATTCTGCACAGATAACATGATATATATTCTTCTCAATAATCAATATGGAAAAACATTTTAATTACTGAGAATTATGAGTTTCAATCATGTTGGAACTCTATATTTACTATATAGTTTTAGATAATAAACATTGTAGCATTTGTTGTAGATCAGAATTACTGTAAACTTAAATTTAATTGCAACTATAAAAGTATATAAGAATTACATTTAATTACTATTTAGTTACAGCACGAGCGTAATATATTAGTTTATAACCTTTTGTTCCATTGTGTTGTATATAATTTATATTATTATTACCTTGTATAAAGATTCTAAAGGTGATCCTCTCAAGATTAGGCAAGTCAATAGTTCCTGGCACTTGGAGTGGACGTCTCGCAAAATTTTTGACTGCGAATTCAAATGCATCCCCATAAGTTCTTCGCGACTGTTGCATATGGATGGCAATAATTTGTAAACGCACAGCAACAAATTCGAAATATCGGTGGTGTGAAGAGGAGTTCTATACTCAGATGGTCTGGCTTGAGAATAACGAACTGTCAAAATCGTCAAAGACTCGTTAAGCATTCCTGAAAACACCCTCTGCGCCATCTTCGGTGGGACAGTATTCCATAGATCCTCCTTAGTACCTAAAAAAGTTTCTTGCTAATATATTGTATTGTCTTATTATATTTTTAAGTACCTTGCATGTACAACCACCACATTTGCACAACATACGAGCCTCTTTCGTTCTCGCAAAACGCCTTCTGATTCTCCCAATCCAAAGAATCAGAATCTTGCAATATATAGAGCGATAGTAATCTGCAATGAAGATCAAGCAATCTTTCCGCCAGAGCTTCACCCATATCCTGGTACTTCTTCTGGCATTTAAGCAGTTTGTCACCATCTTCTAGTTTAGGATTCTCGGTGTTCTGTGCGTAACACCATAGGCAATTCTTTAGTAAAGCGGCCGCTCCAATAGTCCCAGTTAATACTGTCAAATCCGCATGATCCAAAGCTTCTTGAGTGAGTACATGCAAATGTCCCAGCAGTTCGTCCGAAGATTTAGTGATCAAAGTTATAAACTTCGATGGATCCGAAGCTTTCACGATACCTCCGCATCCACCGGTCGTCGTTAAGCTGCTCTCCGTCTTACCAACTTCTCCTTGCATGAAACCAGATCCTCTCCTATAAGCGGCCAAGAATTCCTCCTCCCACCATAATACCAACTTCACTGCAGCGAAAGACGCCGATCGAGGAAAATCCAAGCGACCTCCAACTATACCAGGACATATAATTTCTTGCAAAACAGTTTGCTTTTTCTAAAAGAACGCAATAAATCAACTAAATGTATTTGAAAAAGAACCAAATATTCTTACATTGTAATATTCCATGTCTCTTTGTATAAGAATCAGGACTTTGTCCATCAAATTCCCATCTTCCATCAGTTCCATGATTGCAGGAAATAAACACGCTTTTCTTTAAGTTTGCAGCAGTTTTAATATATAATAATCAACAATTTATAGTTTACTGTAAGTACAAATGGAAAAATCAACACCATTTGCAAACACCTTGCTCATTTCCATTTGTAATAATTGATGTAAAGTTTCCCCTGAATGCTTGTAAACCCAGTAATCATCTTCAGCTATCAAATCGAATCTCTTTGGTCCAGACACTGGCGAACTCAACCAAATCTGTTTGTTTGGCGACTGTCTATTGATCACATAAATACCATGTTCCCTGCCAAGATTAACAGTTAAAACTCCACTCTAAAAATAATAAATTGTAAATATTTAATTTATAAAACATCAATGTTTACTTACACTATATGAAACATCAGCATCATTCAAATTGGATTGCTCGACTATTTCCTCGAAGTAGTCAGTTAATGATTCCAGGGTCTCTTCACATGCTTTTTCAAAGGTATTTGGATCCACTTCCACAGTAACACAGTAGAATCTAGTATCTGTGATCGAATTTATTTTGGGTGACTTTGGTATAAACAAAACTTCAGTTGCCATGGGTGATGATGAAATTGATGAAACTTTATTGATCCCCGAGAAATGTCTCCTTCCTGAACATAATCCATAGTTATTTCTTACAAATTTGTTATATTGACGACCCAACAAGATATTTCTGAGTAAGTGCATTGTTGCAGGTTTTGTTAGAAAATTGCTTTTAAATAACTACGACATCGATTTTATGGTTATGTGTTTCGTGACAGTTCGGTGTTGTTCGTTGAAAGTAGTGCAAAAAGCCGCCAGAAGCCGCTACTTCATGTATTTGCACATAATTTAAAAATTTTGCCAATTGCCTTTATCGTCGTTAATTATATATTGTGATCCATTATGCGCATCATCATAAAATAATATTTATTGTAACGGTCGAACATAATTAATACAAAAAAAATACATATAAATCAAATCATAGTAAAACAAAATAGTAATAAACCGTTACAAAGGGCTACTAACCATAGGTCTTTCGTCCAATAAAAAATATTAATTTAGAATTTGATTGATTTTAAATAAGTTTATATTCAAAATTATTAATATTAAATTGTCAAGAGCGGAAAACTGGTCCATAGCCATTAGTTTATAAGTGCATATATACAATCAATATGTATATATATATATATTTTGTAATATGTAAACTGCATTCGGTAATGTTTTCATCTATTCGAGACATTCTTGAGTTTAGCTTGATGCGTTATTTTCACAGTCAGCTCGCGCTGTCGACCAGACTCCTTTAACATTGTGATGGCAACGACATAGTTGATGTATCTTTATCGGTTGTAAGTGATATATTTGTATATATGGAAGTAACTGATTTCTTTCAAGTTTGTATAGGAGCCCATAGCAATGCAGGAAATAGTTGTGTGAACAATTATCTCCTTGGCAAACTATTTTTTTGCAAATTTACTTTACTACTAATTGGCCTCTTGGAATGGCAAGCATTTCCGCCTTCTGCAGAGTCATTACATTACAGCGGAATCATGAAAATTTCCGTGAACCGATGCATTACTCCGGGATGTATGGGGACTAAACATGAACGAGTCTCTGTAGTCCAAATGTTTCTCATAGTACACTATTGGTATTCAGAGTGTAGTCTTATATCTTGACTATGCTGCAGGGATTCTTCTTCTCCTTGATCAATAAGACGATAACCTGAATATCTAGAGTACAATTGTTATTGGGATGTTATGTTCAACGTCGAGTGTGCATATTTTCCATAATTTCTTCATGACATCGCATGGTGGAATATGGTAGAATTTCTTTTTTAACGAATGGAGGTGTTCGTTTTGATCGTTGTAAGAGGCTTGGTGGATACAAGCCGAATGCCAACAAATTTAGTGTGTTGAAAATCCAGATAATGATCATCACACTTTGTATATAGTTATAGAAAAACTGTTTATGAGCTACTTCAAGTTCCTCCTGGTTGTTTCTACTTCTATTAGTTAGTCAAGTAATCAGGGACGTGTTATCCATTAGGCACAGGTTTTTAGGAAACTATAGAAATAGTTGAATTATAATTTACCATCTAATTTTTATCCCAGAAAAACATTTAAATCAGACCCGTCAAATCAAGATTTTTCTTCAATAGAAAATGTGTTGTGAAAATTTCAAAAGATCATTAATACAATTACAATGGAAACAAACATTATTTCTTAGTATGATCAAATTTTATTTTAGAAATATTAAAATATTTGAACATTAAATTGAGATATATCATTTTGTCACATAAAAACTAGAAAAAATGTACAAATATTTTAATAAATAAAACACTGATAAGATTTTGTTGACAAGTTGCAAATTTTAAAATATGGAATAACCGAAAGTGTATACGTTATTTCTTTTAAATAACTTTTATTGTAAGTTACAAAATTCTCGAATTTACTCTGTATTCGAATATAATTTATAATATTATTTTTTAGTTTCAATGTACAATAAGTATACATAAAACAAAATTAAAAAATCATTATAATTTAGGTGACGCGGTAAATTTATTATAGGTTCAAATGCTACAGTGATATTAAAAGTTGAAAAACACTGCTTTAAAGGAATTTTGTTATAAATAGAAGTTTTTATATATTTTTAATTAGAGAACACAGCAGATGTAATTTATTTTGAGAGAGTATTGTCATAAAGTTCTTTACAGAAAATGACTTTATGGATTAATATCGAAAAAAAAAAGAAATGACATTTACCGTTTGAATGAAGTTTTGCAGTTTTCGAATGAAGCCGATTGCGTTTAAGCCAGTAACGAAATTATATTCCAATGGGAATTGATAGGTGATGATTGGTTTAAAAACCGTCGACCACTTTCGACCGACATTTATATTTTTCTGTCTGTTAAGTGGATGGACTAGTAAAATGGGAATATTTCAGGGGTCGACGATTGTGCTAATTATTCACGGGTTTTGCAGGGGTTGCATCGCAGACACACGCATACGCACACACATATTAGGTATTCGAATTTTGTGGAGCGAACCGCTTCGGATACAGTTCAGTTGTCAAAGCGAGTTTTGGTCTCCCCCCAAAAGGATTTCGGACCCCCTAATGTGAGTTGTTTTTTTTCTCTCTATTTAACGTTCAGAAAGGCTTCAGTGTGCGGAAAAGGCCAGGGTCTTAATTATTCTCGAAGTTGTTCAAATGCACGCATTGTTTCCGTGGGGAATATTTAAAAATGTAACGCGCCCATTAAGTAATTTCTATTCGGATGGAGTAATCAAGTTTCATCCGGGACACGAAACCTTAGCCCCGTCCTTCGTTATCTCCCTTTATCCCTCCCGTGCATTGAGTTTTGCCTCTCTTTCCTCATCAACAATTTAATCCCGGTTTAATTGAAAATTGAAGCCTCGAAATAAGAAGCGATCGTATATTTTTTTTATTCAGTATATATATATTTTTTAATTCCGTCCCTAAAGTTTTGGGTTTCGGTTCCATTGGTGAGTTTAGTGAAGTGTTATATGGTAGTAGGTATATAGTGTGTGTATGTATACATAGTGGCTATTGATGAGGGTCGAAGGGGGCTCGGATTCTATATATAAATTTTGTAACTCAAACACGAATCAATGTGCACTTGAGCAATCAAAGTTTGATTATAATTATAAGCGGATCAGTGGAGCAGCAGTTATTAAAAATGATACCGCTTGCTCTTCTCTCCTTTGCTTATTCACCCACTATCACTATATAGAGGACGATATCTATATATGCATATACACATGCATATATATTTATATATATACTACTACCGGCCAATAATGTTGATTATATCCGTTACAGTGAAAGTACATAATAGTATAGAATGAACATATTATTTTTCATCAACAAAGATATTAAATTTGACAAAATTGTCTATCGTCAATAAATCATTCAGTGTTTTGTCTCACATGTGAATACACAAACTTCAATAATTCAATATTACTTTTTTGGTACACTTAAATTATGATAATGCTTCAAATTTGACTACAACCATTACTATTTTTTCTTCAATAATTTAATTAAAGAAAATTATTACTATGATATATATTCATACCAATTTTATAATATTTTAAGATTTTTTATTATGTCATTAAGTAAAGCTAATAGCGATAGACATTTGTTTTTGGTAAAATTTTTATTTTTTTAATTGTTGGTTGGCTGTCGTCTTGTGAGTTGTATATTGATGCTCTGAAATTCCACTATTCCCTTTATCTGTGTATCTGCTGCTATTCTTAACACGGTGATTGTCCATCGACTTGGCCGAAAGTCTATTACTAAACCTCATTTATGTGACTGTATATTAATGATGAACGATGGCCCTATTACTGCAAATACCGAGGGAGCTTATAAAGGTCTTGTTATATTATACCATTCGGCCTCGTATTATAAGATATAATTTATATATAAAAAATACAATTAGTACAAGCAATTATATCTTATATGAGAATTTTCTCTTAACTGATTATAGCAAAAAAAAACATATAAATTAAAGTAAGGGACCATAAAGATTTTCGAATTTGGACAACCTAAACATATTTTTTTTTTTCATATAAAGGAATATTTCGAAAATAAATAACATAATATTATTTAAAAATAAATTAATTCACATTGACAATCAATTAGACCACTTTCATCTGATTCTTCTAAATGAATATGTTCAATTTAATTTAAAATGATAAAAGCATTATTTATGTGGAGTATGTTTGAAAAAATATCTCCGTGAGGAGAAAATGTGGTTTGTGTACACAATGTCATAACTTTATTTACGTGAGTTGAGTTTTTACTTTCAACAATTCTTTTGATATGTACAACTTTAGTTTTGAATTGAAAATAAGACTTTTTTTCTATAGATGTCATTTAAGAATTATTCCTATGCGGACGGAGACATTTCAAGTCAATTAATAAATTTATAGGAAAACCAAACTTCATTAACATAAGATACAAAACTTAATTGTAGTTACAGATTTCTGCAAATTGTTTAAAATATTTAAAGTACAACTAATACCTGGATTAGTTTAGACTAACTAAAACAAATTTATTGTTGTACAGAAAAACAAATCATAGTTCATAGAATTTTCAAAATTTGCATAACTTAAGGCAGAAAGTTAATTAAAAAAATAACGTTTTATGATTTGACTAAACACAGCTTCTAGATTATTTCTAAGTTAGCGATTAATTGCTGCTTTATAACTACTTAGGTTTTATATTAAATATTTCCGATACAGATCAACCCATATGTACAAAATTTTACATATTTTTTTGTAATTATATTATATTTTTTAATGTAATTGTAATTTAATATTTATACAATAATTTCAACATATGTATCATTATAAACGTAATTGTTTTTATAATCATTTATAAGCTAGTAAAGTTTCATGTTGATTACGTTACGAACTTAAATGAGTAAATATTTGTTAAACTTCAAAATAAACTGTACGAAAGTGATTGAAGTAGATTTATTTGAGATGCTACTTACTATATTCGGTATGTTTGCTTTTCATACTTCAGTGAAAATATATATACAATCACCTTTCTCGCGCGATATGGATTTAAGATGATATAAATGAAATTATAGTTTAAAAGGTATTTAAATATAACATTTTAAATTATTTTTTCTGTAGTATTATTGTATTAAGTTGATGAGATGGTAATGCTAAAAAGAAATATTACAAAAATACAATTACAATTTATTTCATATTTTTCCAGCATCATATTTTTTATTGACTAATAAAATTATACGTAACAATATGCTTTCTACTTTTATCTGTGATTTTATATTAAAATTAAATAATATACTATATAATTAAAAAAAAGCTATTAAAAATTTGTAAATGACTATTTAAACCTTATTATCTCTAAAGTTAATTGGATTTTCTTTTACTATTTGAGTAACAGCTTACAACGTGAAGGGTACTTGGTCCTTCGCTTCTATGATTTATAATGTTGAAATAGTGTGAGTGTCGAAGATGGATTGTGGAATTTGCCGAATTGCGGGGCCTGCATATGTAATGTCAAACAAAGGTTGACGCTGGAATATATCAAGTGGAATCATAATAAATTGCCACTACTGGTCTAAAGATAATACTAAACTATAAGAGAATCCTCTCAACTTGAATACTAATAATACTAAACATCATAAATATTTGAGAATATGTGAACTAAAATATAAATTTATTATTATAATAGAAATAACATAGCATAATTAATATAAATATTAATTTTTAATTTTTTTTTCGTGTGAAATAGTATTGGGATATAAAGAAAATCAATAAATACGCCACTGAAAGAAAACTTTTTTTTGTGCTTTACGAATTGAAATTTCTCGTAACTAAACTGAAACTTTGTAAGAACTCAAATGGTTCAAAAGATAAGCAAGGTTTCAGTCATCAAGGGAAACTTTGTTAGTTGCTACGAAGGATTTTAATTGGATTTATGCTTAATTGAAATGAAAGGAAATATCATAGTTTCAATTATATTTTATCTAGATATTTATGCGAAGATGACTTTATAATCGTGAATATAATTTTCAGTTCTTTAATTGTTAAACTTTTTAATCAATTATTAACTTCTTTAAATAGCCCTTTGTATGTTATTATACAAAAAAAATGTTTATTATTAACTTGTTTAAATACATTGCATTTATCTAAAATCATTAGGTAAAATAATAGTATTTAGATCATTGCTGTTCCAAAGGGAATCTTATGTAAAGAAATACATATTTGTTTAATGATCTCTAACTAATAAACTGAAGTTAGAATTTTTAGTATTTCTAACCATAAAAATACTAAATAAATGGGTTTAGCTCGAAAGGACCAACATTTTTTGTAAATTGGAATAGAATTTAATAAAAATTAAGTCATACTAGGTAATAAATAATTTGTATAGTTTATATTTATATTTTTGGACAATTTTGTATTTTTTTTATATATTTTTTGTTATAGATCGAGGTCTTTCTGCCCTATATTTTCTTACGTTTTCTTTATTTTCAAGCCTTTTCATAGCTTCTTAGATTTAAGTTTCTATAAATGTAATTTTATTTATGTTTTCATTTCCTTTGGATTTCAATTCTGTTATTTATTTATAATTATAATTGTAATTACAAATAACAATTCTGTACTTACATATGATGAAAAGAAACTGGTAAGTTGGGCTGATTTTATAAAAAAAAATGTTTTTTTCTTATAATATAATATATTAAATTATTTTGTATTACAGACTAAAATCATTCACAGTTGAACTATTCGAATTATTTTCATTTAAATATATATTTAGAATAGAATAAAAATTTTCCTGCTTTTTTTCGAGAAACGTTTTTATACGTAATTCCTTTCATACTGTACACACACTGTGCTGGCAGTAAAATTCAAATACATTTATGTGAAAAATGCTCCAAAATAAACAGGTTATGTTTTGTGCATCAAAACAGTTATTGTTTCTGATAAAATAATATAAATAACATAAAAGAATTGAAACAATGTGCGGCTTGGAGTGGGGGAGGTTCAGGTGGGATTGCAGGTCCGCGCCAGGTATATTGATTTATATAGGACATGAATGTGCATTGGGAGTTGGAGAGAGATAGATAGACAGAGGGAGATATAGGGCTCTATTCATGAAAATATATCCACGTGTACATATAAATTCTGTTCTCTTTTAACTGCGGCCAGGCAGCAGCAGCAGCCTTCACCCATCACACTATGTACGTTGTATTCTACTGCACATGCAGCAGCACCTAGTGCGAGAGAGAGACTCAGGGAGACAGAGAGGCCCGATAATATACCAAATGAAAAGTTAATTCCCGACCTGTCATCTGTGACACTCTATCTGCATTCATGTTTGCCGACAATCCAATATGCAGACAGCAGAAATTGTAGTTAAATTGAATGAAACTCTCTCCCTCTCTATCTCTTTCTCTACCTCCCACACACACGTACACATACTATTTCAATCCCGGCTGAAACACATCACCCCTTTTAAATTTTCTTTCTTTTATTGTTTTGTTTTGTAGCCCACTGATTTATTTCTCATATGTTTCGTCTTTTTTCTTCTTTTTTCCCCACTGGTTTTGTTTCTCGTTGCATTTTCTGACCCAGCTCGTATTTTAATTAATAATTCTTCGGGCCTCCACCTTCGAGAAATAATAAAGCCATCGATCATTGGCAACCCTCTATTATTTTTCTATTAGCTAATCCTTCCTACCTTCTCCATCCATCCTTCTCCCATTCCCTGCACCCCCTCGGGCGTAAAACTTTCTTATGCAATCCTCCCTCCCCTCACGTTGTGAGCGAGGCAGCCCTCACGGCTTAGACCGCTCTTGTTGCTTTCGAATTAATAAACTAATTGCTCTCTTCTAGATAAAAACTTTGTTCCTCCTCCACTTCAAAGTTATTTTTTTATTTTCGTTGCATTTCCGGCGGATGCGCCGGGTAATCAAGTTTTGCCAACTTCTCTACGCTCGGCTGCGGCTAATTGATAACACTGGTTTTCATGATTTGATTAAAACGCCCAAAAAAAAGTTGCATTTTCATTCAACTTTAGGTTCTTAATAAATGATTCTTCCTATCATATGTCACTTTTCAGAAAACAATAATACTTTAAGTTTGTTTGCTAAAATTGGTGTCAATATTACAGAGTGGCCCAATTGAACTGCAACCAACTTAAAACTGCTATAACTTTCGAACCGCTAACAATGCTTTGTCCATATTTCCAATAATAATAGCTTATTTTACTGTTTAAAAGCATGCGGAAGCAGATGCATTTCAGTTTTTTGGAAAAAAAAAAAATCCGTGATGCATTTAAACGCAATAGTGTGAACCAAACCAAAAGTGGCTGTTGTAAGAGCCCTCGAACACTTTAATGTGAATAAATCTTTTGTGTCTTGAATCATAACACGTTATAACGAAGCTAGTAGTGTTATAAAATGCTATTTTGGTGGCAGGAAAAAAACTACATCTGTGGCAGAAACGGTTCGGAAAGTTAAGGCTCGATTTAAATGAAATCCGCGACGCAGTGGAAGACAAATGGCTCAGCAGAACATATCAAAAATAACCATGCAACGAATACTGAAAACTGAGCTCAAAGTGAAGCCTTGTAAGTTTAAAAAAAATATTGCAATGGACACAGGAAGTCAAGAACCGCCGTTTGTGATGTTTTGGAAGGCTGTAACGGTCAATGGTCGCTAGCCGTTGGTGTTTTTGGACCGTGGCGTCAAGGTTAATGTGAATGTCTACCACGAAAAAGTTTTGGAAGGTGTTTTAAAGTCGTGGGCAATCAAATATTTCATTCAGAAAAAGTAGACGTTTCAAGAAGATTCTGCACCATCACACAAAGCGCGCGCCAACTAACAATGGTTGAGTGACCAGATGCAAATCCGCTCGACTTCTCGGTATGGGTCATTCTACAGACCAATGTCAGTACTAAAAAATACCATAGTGTTGATGTGCTCAAGAAAGCCCTTCTTCGTGAATGGAGAAATATTACGCAGGTTCACATTCGAGTAACGTGCGACTCGCTTGTCGACCAACTCAGAGCAATAGTTCGCGCTAAAGGCGGTCATATCGAAAATTTTAAATGAATTTTAATTGTTTTCCAAAATGTTGGAAATGTTGCTTGTTGAACCACAAGCAACATTTCATATTGAATTCAATTTCAAATAAAAAAAATACAGCTTTCTGAAAAGTTGCAGTTCAATTGGGCCACAATTACTGTGGAAAGATCAAAATATATGTAATAATATTTGTAAAAGTATGTCTGAATTCAATATTATCAATTTACAGTTGATTTTGAAATTGTTATAATAAATATAGTTACTGAAGATGTTTATTTATAACTTACTTAAATATTTTTTTTTTTTTGGATTTTTAATAATTCACAATCTGCACAATTATGACAATGAGTTGAACAGTTTTTTGACATAAACAAAAAAAATAAATAAAAACAAAACAAAAATAAATAAATAAGCATGGAGCGGAACGATTTCCTACTGGAAATCTTCCTATAAACCAGTAAGTCGAACCGGAACCGAACCGTAAACCAAAATTAACGGGAGTTTTTCACTGAACCGTAACTGTGACCGAAACGAAAAATTGCATAATTGAAAAACCGGAACGGTTAATTTTGGTTCAATTAATTTTTTTTCATTAAATTAATTCATAAACGGTTTCTTTCATTTATGCTCTTTGATGGTAGTATGCCGGTGCTAATGTTTTGGTTTATTTTCATAGACATTCGGTGTACTCCAAATTCTTTTTTCAAATAAACAAATACATAATAACAAAACCATCCAGGCTGAATTCCGTGGGAACGCTTAATCATCAATAAAAATAGAGTCTCAATCATCATCAATCAACCACCGATTAAAAAATGAAAATTTGAAGAAGAAAGGACAAGCACAAGTCTTGCGCAACTAACATTAGAACAAACTCAAATGAAAAAAAAAAAGGATATTATTGTAAACATGACTGAAGAAACATTACAAAGTACATGTGTTGAACTAGTGACTAATTCATTTTTATTTCTTTTGTATTTTCAATTTTATAATTGAAAACAATAGTAAGGGAATTTGGTAAATAAAATTTTAATTTTAACCGTAAACTGGAACGAAATTAATTTCGGTTCGACTCTCTGCTATAAACAAATATAAATATAACAAAAAAATAATAATTCAATGACAATAACAACCCAACTAAAAATTGATTTTGACGACACTATGAAATTTAAATAAAAATAATCACTCTAATGGACAAGAACGAACATTTAGTTTCTAAAGGGGAGGCCGAGGGTGTTGTGTCTCTTTAGTCTGTGGGGGATGTCACTGTTGTCTAGGAGGGATAACGCGAGACGGTTTTGATGGTTTTCCAGTCTGTTCTGGTAACGGGCACTGATATAACTGGGAGATGTTCAAGTGGGGGCTTCAGATTCTTCAAAATATTATAATTATAGTAATTATTTTTTGCCAGTGAATATAACATAACATAAAATTGCAAAAGAAACTTAAATATGATAGGATGTTCATTTAAGGCAGAAAGACCAATAAGTCTTTGCAGCAGTTGACTTTTTATTATATTATTGTTGTTTTCCCCTTTCTTTTACATTTATGTTTCATTTTATCTGGCCAAAAATATAAATTAATAAATACGTCTGGGCTATCGATCTTGATTTTGATAATTAAGATGAAGGTCCTCCGATATGTGAATTATATTAATTTAATTATACACATATATTACTATATAAGATAAATTATCTGTTTTGCGTTAGAAAACGAATACTTTATTGATGAAAATGAGAGTGCTAAGAGCTAATTGATCCGAATTGGAATCGGTGTCCCCCAATTAGTTAAGCATGATTGATCGGATAGGATTAACCGGACTCTGCTTTCAATAAACACGTGTCGGTGTGGCCTGGAATCTGTAACCTGGTAGAGTGGAGCGACACCACAGAACTGGATGACGTCTTCTTTTCCTTTGTGGATTTCGTCTCGGTTCACGAAACGACGGTGGCAAGCAAGTTCACAGGGTTCCAGATCTCTAAGTAGATACTTAAACAAGCGATTTCTGTACGGGACTTCGCTTTGTTTCCGGCGAGTTCAGAGTGGGTGAATGTATTGGAATCTTGTTAGGAAACTCTCATCCTCATCTCCGCGCTGTGCATCCATCCTTTGGAACGCTCAAGCTATATTAATTTACATCTAGCTACTCCAACCTAGCGCTGGGAATTTTTACAATTTGTAAACCTTCTTGCGAATATTGTATGAATGGCTCTCATTTTATTTAATAAAAATTAATGATAGCAAAGTGCTATCTAATTATAATGCACTAAAAGCTTTTAATGCTAGCAACCCAGCAATAATAATAATTATTATTACAACAATAAATTATCAAAATATAAACTCAATACAATAATTTAATAATAAAAATTAAATCAAATTACTGCAAAGGCCAGCAACATTATTTTCAAATATCTTTGATTTTAAATATTATTTGCCAAAATACATTAAGCATTATTTAAAGGAACTAAATACTTGACAGATATTAATTTCTTGCAAAGTAAGAAAAAATGCAATTTTTGGTTTAAATAAACTTTAACATATTTACCAAATATCAGGGTCGGCGTTAGTTAATTAATATTTAATTCGTAAAAAATAATAAGTGAAATTATTATTATTCAGTTAGTTTATTTCCATAAAAATTTCAATATTATTACAAATATATTTTATCTATTTATATGTTTGTCGTAATTTCAATGTTTCAATTTATTTACCATAATTAATAATTGAAAGTTAATTTGTATCTTGAAAATAATATTTTGTTTATAATAGGTGGCGCAAAAGTAAAGTTTCCCGAGCTGTGTGAGCTGTTGAAACCAACAATGATCGAGACCCAATGCAGCAACTTGCGGCAAAAAAAAACTCGTTTAGTATATGTCTGTAACGCTCGCCATTTACGGTTACGGTGGCGCCATCAGCGTCTTCAAAGAAATAAGGACCAATTACTTTTTCACTGCATGTGCCGCACCAAACAGTCACTTTGAGAGGATGCAATGGATCTTCTTGCATTACATGTGGATTCTCTGTGTCCCAGAAACGCAAATGTTTGTTAACATAACCACAACAACAGACTGAAAATTTGTCAAATAAGCAGTAACAATAAATCCACCTTCTTGAGGTGTATATTGCTCCATGGCTTGTTGACAATTAATTCAATATACATCTACATCTGCAAAAATGGCAGCCAATTCAAATTATGACATTACTTTTGTGCCACATATAATCTGCAAGGTGCAATTTATATTTATAGTGTACGTAGATTGTAATAAATATTTAAAAACGTAAATAAACATGAAATTTTATTAGAAAATATAATAATTAAAAACATTTTATAGATCTTTAATATTTCCACCAACCTAAGTTTTTTTTTTAATTATTTCTCAAAAATATAGTTAATACGGTTATATATTTTTTATACATTTATATTTTTAATGGCTCCCATTTTTTCTTTGTTGACATATTAACATTTCAGGACTTTTCAAATTAAAAAAGGTTAAAAGTTTTTTTTTGTCGATACTCGTAAGTTTCTACATAGCATTTAGTGGAGTTTCCTAAACTTTAATTAAAGTTGTTTTGTCGTTAGTTGTATGATCCAAGTTTACCCTCTATGTAAGTGAATACTCACATATTTGACTTTGTACGGTTTCAAGTCAAACTATACCATAAATTCATATAGCTCAAATTTATGGTATGACTTGGCATGTTTATGTGATAATCAAATAATAGATTAATAAACTTCGACTGTTATTGCATATTGTAAATGTAAGATTGAGTAACAAAAGCTAGAGAGAAATATAACAATATTAATAGTATTATTTATTGAAACCGTTATACAAAATGGTAAGGTAATCTGAAGAACTAATATCTTGCTAAAATAAAATAAATTATTAAATTCATTTATTACTACTTTTTATACAAAATATATCTAAGTAATATGTTATGTATTTTTTTTAAATCGAATAGTTTGAGTAATTGGTTTCAACAATAACTGTTTACTGTTAAACCGCACTAACAAAGAAACTAAATGACAATTGGCTCAATACATGTTACTTCTTTTCCAATTTATAAAACGCGATTAATAATTTCATATGTCTACATCAGAATTAATGTAAGAAAAACGAAATATGATTTTCATAACTAATATTGTATTCTACGAAAATTGAAATATCCATGTCTGCATATTTCCTCTTTGGCCTTTTCTCGTCATACAGTTTACTGTTTGTCGGATTTGAACAGGCTTTACCGTTCAATTATCGAAATTACTGGTAATCTTGCCAATGAATACTGATAATTTGGGTTATTTAAATAAAAATAAAGAAAAACAAAATGAAATTTTTAGATTCTCATATTGAATCCCACGAGTATTGAGGCAGAAAATACATGCCTTCTGCACGGACAATATGTACTAAAATTCGAACAAATCTGGGTGATAAGACTTAAGACTGATTTGTCTACTGCGTGCACATTTTAATTCTCAAAACAAACTGGGTCTGAATATTCAAGTGTTTTGATGAGTCTGGTCTGTTATAAGGACAATTGATTATTGTTTTCTAAACTTATATTAAACTTATTTCGTATTTGTTATTGTTCAATAATTTCTTTTTAAAGATTTTTACTTTATTTATTAAGAAATAATGTATATGTTTATTATTATCTTGTCAATGTACTCAAAGGGCAATTCAAACTTAATACCCCTTTGCACATACTATAAATATATTGATTGCTAATAAGTAATACTAGATCACATGAAAATTTAGGTTAACCCATGTACTTAAATTTAGGTTTAGGTTAACTTCAGCATTAAATTGATTCACTGAGATTCCGCTATTCCCTTTGTCTGTGTATCTGCTGCTATTCTTAACACTATCATTGTCCATTGGCTTGGCTGCAGTTCCATTGCTGAACCTCATTTATGTGCAATCCATTCATGATGAATGGCCCTGTTGCTGCAAGCAGTGAGGGTGTTCACAAAGAGCCTGGCATGGTCAGAATCGAACCAGCGCTCACTGACTTCTGAGTAGGGCTCTTAATAATTCGGTTATCAGTCGCTCTTATTACGTAAGTTGCAGGTATTTATGTGTATATATTCTTTTGACTTAAACTGGCAAAAGACATAATCTTTCTTAAAAGTGAGATTTTTTTCCGGGATATGGGACAAATTGTTCAAATAGTGGGACCTTATATATATACTAAATATCAAATAAATCACCTCACTTGATAAGTTCGTAGGATGACATATACATGGAGCCTGATTTAACAACCTTCAGACAATGATTGAAGATATGAGAAGGCAGTGTATTCACCATTTTGCATGAACATTTGATCATGAGAAAGCTTTGTTCGAAATAGATACCGCGTTCAAACTCACAAAAAATCAACAACCAGTTGATGATTCATATATGAACACTGTTTGGAGCTGTTCAAGCGAAATAAAAAGGATTTTTTCATGCGGTATGTAACAATGGATGGAACCTACCACTACACTCAAGATTCAAATCGGTCATCAGCTGAGTAGATAGTAAAGGGTGAAAGCCGTATTTCGAGGTCAAACATAAATCGTTCTACATGAAAGGTTTCGAAATGTTAGAGAAGCATTGGTATGAATGTGCCACTCTTCAAGGAGACTATGTTCATGAATAAAGTCAAATATTGCCTAAAAGTTGTCGTTTTATTTGTCGCGTCACTTTACAATAACAATATCAAAATATGGTTCAACAGGTTTATCGTTACATTTTAACAGAATATAAAAAAAACAATGACAAATAAAAAAAC